>NC_092782.1:34063978-34367009 GCF_047496795.1 Chiloscyllium punctatum
ACCTCCATGTCCTCGGCAGAGTGGGAGGGGGAGTTGAAATGTTGGGCCATGGGGCGGTGTGGTTGATTGGTGCGGGTGTCCCGGAGATGTTCCCTAAAGCGCTCTGCTAGGAGGCGCCCAGTCTCCCCAATGTAGAGGAGACCGCATCGGGAGCAACGGATACAATAAATGATATTAGTAGATGTGCAGGTAAAACTTTGATGGATGTGGAAGGCTCCTTTAGGGCCTTGGATAGAGATGAGGGAGGAGGTGTGGGCGCAGGTTTTACAGTTCCTGCGGTGGCAGGGGAAAGTGCCAGGATTGGAGGGTGGGTTGTTTGGGGGTGTGGACCTGACCAGGTAGTCGCGGAGGGAACGGTCTTTGCGGAAGGTGGAAAGGGGTGGGGAGGGAAATCTATCCCTGGTAGTGGGGTCTGTTTGGAGGTGGCAGAAATGTTGGCGGATGATTTGGTTTATGCGAAGGTTGGTAGGGTGGAAGGTGAGCACCAGGGGCGTTCTGTCCTTGTTACGGTTGGAGGGGTGGGTTCTGAGAGCGGACGTGCGGGATGTAGACGAGATGCATTGGAGGGCATCTTTAACCACGTGGGAAGGGAAATTGCGGTCTCTAAAGAAGGAGGCCATCTGGTGTGTTCTGTGGTGTAACTGGTCCTCCTGGGAGCAGATCTGGCGGAGGCAGAGGAATTGGGAATACGGGATGGCATTTTTGCAAGAGGTAGGGTGGGAAGAGGTGTAATCCAGGTAGCTGTGGGAGTTGGTGCGTTTGTAAAAAATGTCAGTGTCAAGTCGGTCGTCATTAATGGAGATGGAGAGGTCCAGGAAGGGGAGGGAGATGTCAGAGATGGTCCAGGTAAATTTAAGGTCAGGGTGGAATGTGTTGGTGAAGTTGATGAATTGCTCAACCTCCTCGCGGGAGCACGAGGTGGCGCCAGTGCAGTCATCAATGTAGCAGAGGAAGAGGTGGGGAGTGGTGCCAGTGTAATTACGGAAGATCAACTGCTCTATGTAGCCAACAAAGAGACAGGCATAGCTGGGGCCCATACGTGTGCCCATGGCTACCCCTTTGGTCTGGAAATCCTGATGAAGGGCTTTTGCCCAAAACGTCGATTTTGAAACTACTTGGATGCTGCCTGAACTGCTGTGCTCTTCCAGCACCACTAATCCAGAATCATTACAATGATGTCTACTGTCATTCTGAATACACATTTTGACAATTTAAAGTGATGGTTAAAGGATTCAATGTCTTTGACATTGCTACTGAATATAAGTTTGTGGTATAAGAAAGAGATTAGGAAACCTTTAATAGATTTTATAAATGAGAGTTTTATTTTTTACCATTGAGAATGTCAAATAAAAGCTATATTAGATGGTTAGAAGTTTATTTTTCTGATCTTCACATGGCTCCTGAGGATTTTTGTAATAGATCATAGTGACTGATTATAGAAGTATCATGAAGGGTGGGAGGGGCAATGGGGAGTAGGTGGCGAGAACAGAATGAGAGTTTAAGAAGAAATAAATGGGAATTGTGTTTCACAGTCCAACTTGATAGCATTTGCAATTTTGATTACAGCCAATTTTATGATGGGGCAAAACTTGCAAGGGTAGAGGATTCAGGAGTGGGACTTTTCAGCAGTGGGTGCTGAATTTTTCCAAGTAGTATTCTGCCTCTGCCACACCAGTGTGGTCCTATTCAAAGTCATCAAAGATATACCCCATAACTATGATCATAGTTTTCTCTCAATCCTTGCCCGTTAAAACCTCTCTTGCAATATTTGACACTTTTGAACACGATATATGTTAAAACAAGACTTTGTCAGTTGTGTTGAAATATTTGTGGCTTGATCTCCTGCCAATTTCATCATTCATCACAAACATCATTGCTATTAACAGCAGTAAGAATTAGTTCTCTTTGTGGCTTAACCAACCGAGGATATATAACTTCCATTCTCACACCGTGACATGTTTTATTTACCACAACAGAAATGATTTCATAGTATGTACCCTTTCAAAATGACATAGATATATTCAACTTACCCTGTAATGGAATAGTTCACATAGAGGTTACTACTGAGTATAATGGCTCCCAGAATGGTAGTTTGAAAGGCATGTGCTTGCTCAAGGATACTCTTGCTTGAGTCAGCATATCACTAACTCAAGGCCTACTTCATGATCTCATAAAGTCATAGAGATGTACAGAATGGAAAACAGACCCTTCGGTCCAACTCACCCATGTCAACCAGATGTCCTAACCTAATCTACTCCCATTTGTCAGTACTTGGCCCATATCCCTCTAAACCCTTCCTAGTCATATACCCATCCAGATGCCTTTTAAATATTGTCATTTAACCAGCCTCCACCACTTACTCTGGCACTTCATTCCATGCATGTACCACCCTCTGCATGAAAACATTGCCCCTTAGGTCCCTTTTAAATTTTTCTCTTCTCACCTTAAACCTATGCCCGCTAGTTCTGAACTCCCCCACCCAGGAAAAAGACCTTGTCTATTTACCCTATCCATGCCGCTCATAGTTTTATAAACCTCTATAAGGTCACCCCTCAGCCTCCAATGCTCCAGGGAAAACAGTTCCAGCCTATTCAACCTCTCGCTACAGCTCAAACTCTCCAACCCTGGCAACATCCTTGTAAATCTTTTCTGAACGCTTTCAAGTTTTACAATCTCCTTCAGATAGGAGGGAGGCCAGAATTGCACACAATATGCCAAAAGTGATCTTTCCAATGTCCTGTACAGCTGCAACATGACCTCTCAACTCCTATACTCAATACTCTGACCAATAAAGGAAAGCATACCAAACGCCTTCTTCACTATCCCATTTACCCGCATCTCCACTGAATACATTATCAATGTTGATACTTCATCTAATATGGAGAAATCAGTCTGAGGCACCATGTTGAATGCAAGATATTAAGCCACTTGCTCAGGTGGATGTAAATCGTAAAACTTGAATATCAGTCTGGGTCTTTCAAGCTTTTGGACTACACTCAAGCCTCAAGTACCACAAACAAAGGTGGATGAACGAGTCATTCCGCTTCATGCTGTTTACTGATGAGGCCTTGCTAAGCGGCAAGCAACTACCAGTATTTGTATGCAAAGCAATAGTAACAACATTTGTATTCATTGGCTGATATCTCTTTGCACAGCACAACTAAACTGCAAGTGCAACCAAACTATACCTCTGTTACCTCTTCCTACTTATTGAGTACAATAACAGTCAAATGGCTGAAAGTTTAGGCATTTTATGTATCTGCTACAAAATGCACTGAAGCAAGTCATCCAAGATTTCTTCAATGTTACTTCCCAAACCCACAAGCTTTGCCATCAAGAAGGGCAAGTGTAGTTCATTGGAATACCATCACTTCAATCATACCCTATAGATTACATATGGTCTTGACTGAGACATGCATTGTTGAACATTGTTGGATCAAAATCCTCCTCTCTTAACAACACTGTGCATGTACCATTACCACAGCAACGTCAATTCAAGGTGGCAGCTGGCCACCAATTTCTCAAGAGAAGCTAGGGATGAGCAATTAATGCAGGCCTTACTAGCGAGTCCCACAAACTAGCCTATGAATAGCATATTTCTAAAATAATAACCAAGAAAATCAGCTAATTTAAGGAAACAAAATATATTTCCAAATCGATGGTGAGGTTCCTGGATATACATCGATTACTGGAATAAATTTAATTTGAGAATGTAGTCATGTATCTCCCAATGAATGTTGGTTGCAAAGGAATTGCTTTAAAGTTTTAAACTAAAGTTGGAAAGTAAGCAAGAGAAACAAAAAGTTCACAGCAGAAGCGGAGTTTATCAAAGGGGTTTAGTTTTACAAAGCAGTCACAGGACTTTTAATTACAGGGAACAAAGAAAAGATTAGGGAGCAATTCATTCCGACTGGAAAGGGATGATCACTCACCTGGTTTGAATTTGTATATCGCACATATTGCGTGCAATTCTGGTCTCCTTCCTATCGGAAAGATGTTGTGAAACTTGAAAGAGTTCAGAAAAGATTTACAAGGATGTTGCCAGGGTTAGAGGATTTGAGCTATAGGGAGAGGCTGAACAGGCTGGGGCTGTTTTCCCTAGAGCATCGAAGGCTGAGGGGTGACCTTATGGAAGTTTATAAAGTCATGAGGGGCATGGATAGGATAAATAGACAAGTTCTCTTCCCAGGGGTGGGGGAGTCCAGAACTAGAGGGCATAGGTTTAGGGTGAGAGGGGCAAGATATAAAAGAGACTTAAGGGGCAACTTTTTATCACAGAGGGTGATGCATGTATAGAATGAGCTGCCAGAGGAAGTGGTGGAGGCTGGTACAACTGCAACATTTAAGAGGCATTTGGATGGGTATATGAATAGGAAGGGTTTGGAGGGATATGGGCCGGGTGCTGGCAGGTGGGACTAGATTGGGTTGGGATATCTGGTCGGCAAGGGCAGGTTGGACCAAAGGGTCTGTTTCCATGCTGTACATCTCTATGACTCTATGACTCTAAATAGAAACAAAAGTCCAGAATCCTGAAACTTTAAATACAACATCAGCTAAGTTGTTGTTTGGTTATTTTCAATGCATAAAATCAAGTTGATCAGGCAGTTTTTTTTGTTATATCTTCAAGCTGAAGGTAAACACAGAACTCACAATTTTCCATTACCGACTGTTTCAGGATCAGTGATTGCAAGGTTAGACAATAAAAGATAATTTCAGTATTGTTTATTTATGGTCAACAACTCTAAATCTAAAATGAACTACAGATTGATAAGAAAAAAATCAAATAACTTCCTTCTAACTAACTTCCTTTATGTGGGAAATCCCTATAATATTGCTGATGCAATTGAATTCCAGAACCACTGAAACAGGTGTTTAAAACCATTCAACATTTTTAAAGTTAGTTCCAACCCTCAGGCAGAAATTGCTAATACATCAGTGTGACTGTATAGGTTTTCCCCCAACTTTTTCTGTGCTTTTCTTTAGATAATGGTTTATGCTGTGATACATTGAACATTTCAGACTCGTTATCGATTATGAAAATAGTCAAGCCCATGCATTTTCTCATCTAAAATCTCCACATATGCCCTGTTCAGCACAGGCAATTGGATAGTGTTTCCATTCCCATCCACCATCTCTTTTTACCCTTTTCTATCCTGGGCAAATCGCTGACAGTCATTCGCTGTTCAAGCTCATATATAAATAATCAGTGATCACTGGCACAAAGTGTAGCTGTACAACCATGAAGCTGATATCCCAGAGAAGACACAATGGTCCAAGAAAAATGGGTTAGAAGAATGAAAGAGCGAACTGGCAAAAATTTAATTTGGCTAACTTGTGTGGTCAGGTGATTGATGTGGCCATTTTAGGTCAGTCATTTGTCCCATTTTTAAAATAATTTAATTCAAAAAGCAATAATCAAAATTTTATCACATTTGTGTCTTAAATGTGAAGGTTTTCTGGAATTGATCTATTCTCCAAGGACATGGAAAGTTCTACACACCCAAACAAGTTTTTCTTTTCCACAGGAAAGTCTGTTTTGCCCAAGTATGACAAAATATGAGTCAAAAATCTACCATTTCACAGGGGAAAGAAGGATCCAAATGTATTTTAAAGCCACATTAATAGTCTCTGCTGTTATGAGTTAGTGTAAATCAGGAAACAGTAAGCAAGTAGATATAAATGTGCAATAAATCTCATTGGCATCTAAAGAGGACCTAAAACCAAAATAAAGCACGCTATGACCAACATGAAAAGGATTGGATTCTCAGCATGAAAATAAACTCCTATTGGCCAGAAGGAAATATTTGTGTGTGAAATATCAACCTTTTGTAAGATAATCTGCTCTTCATCCAATGTCCAAGAATATTGAATATTATTTGAAAAGTACAGTACTCCTTCATAACTCACAATGTATTGAATACTGTAATATAAATGCTAGAAATTATTTACTGAGACAACAACTTATTTCCATGAGGTTTTGTAAATCTCTAATCAACTGTACAGAAGACCTATCAGCATTGGCATAAATTAAGCACCTCAGAGAAGTGTAGTCAGATAGAAGTAGGTGCTGAGTCTGGAGGACTCAGCTGCTTAAGGGACTCAAGTGCTTAAAGGACAGGTGCTTAAAGATTTAGCTAAGGAAGTGAATTTTTAAAATGGTCGACGTGAAAGAGGAAGACAAAGACAGAGTGGTTAACTATGGGAATGGGACATCTTATGGCCAAATGTAAAACCTTGTGTTGATAACCCTTGTTGTTACCCTATATTCAATAGCTTTGTGAAGTTTAGCGCAGATCAGTGAATCTTGACCTAAGAGTGTATCATTCAAGCAAAACGTCCTGTGGAGTTTTGTACCAGTTAATTATGGTAAAAGGGATTTCCTTATCATGGTCATTATCTGGTCGAAGCGATCTGATTTATACATTTTTTTTCAACTTTTACAGTATGTCCTCCTACCAAGTGTAATTTTCAAATTGGTCTGACAGCATGTATGAAGAGAATGCAGCGTTAATATTTTGGGTCCAGTGACCCCTCTTCAGAACTGATTGGAGCAAGGAAAGGTTTGGTGTGCATGCTGTAGATGGGGGCGGGAGGAGGAGAGACGAGCAAATAATAAGTGGAGATGGACTCCAGAGAGAAACAACAGCAGTTGGACAGACAAAGGAATGGGTAAAGCTCAGCCTGGGAGAATCAAAGGCTGCTAAAGGAGACCACCAGTTCGGAAGAAGGGTCACTTTACTTTCTCTCTACAGATGCTGCCAGACCAACTGAGTTTTTTCCAGTAATCTTAATTTCCAGCATCTTTGTTTTTTGTTCTTTATTCTTTTTCATTCTTAAGTTTTTTTTTATCAGAATTGATTGCAATTTTCATATTCTGAATGACTGTTTTCTAATTTCTACCACACAGGGAGGCTAGCAAAGTGCAATCTGCAGGTATTTGAGTGACCTATATTATCAGGAGTGATGCACCACATTTTCAAACAGAGTTCAATTGTGGGATGTGATTCTCACCAGGGAGTCACGAGATGCCCATTACTGGGGATTATTGCTTGCTGTTGGCCACATTAACTGGAAATCTCAACGGTAATGTGCAGCTTTCTATCCCACCACCTGCCACACAGAAAATAAACATTGACAGTTCCTGACATGAAAATCATAGCAACTTCAGCTCGGCCCTTGTTGTCTTAGGTGGTTACTTCCTGCACTAGAAGGTTCCCCCTTAGGAGTTATTGAGGATGAAAGCGGAAACCTGCCAACAACATCATCAGTGCCGAGCCCCTCATTCACAGGCCATGCACCTTTCAGCCTCTCGGGACCCTCATGGCACATCTGCACTCCAATTGTTGAACTGCAGCTTAAAGCTGCACTTTGTGATGCACTGGTCACTAGCATTGAAATGCTGCTACAGGGACACTGTGTGCAGGGTCAGGCTCCCAGCTCACAGATTAGAACCAGGCTGCATTCAGGGCTGTTCATTTGCTCTCTTAGCATTGATTCACCTTGAGCTTACCCAGATGCTCACAGCATCTGCACCTTGCCTTGCCTGTTTGCGCTTTCCTCTTGCCCCCTGTCACAGCTACCGGGTTCACACTACTTCAGCCTTTCCTTACAGTTCAGTGCAGGTGAAACGCCAGGATGCTTGTTATGGTTGTCAGCTATCCTCAATCAAGTATGGAGCTTAGCCTTCAGTTAGGGGGTCCCAGTCCAGTAAGTTAAGAGCAGCCTTTGAAATCACTCCATGTCCATGGGCATGTTCAATAGGCTACTTGGAGTGGGTCAGGATTATGTTCTTCTCCTCATAGGGGGTGAGGAGCCAAACATTGAGGAGCACACCATCCATCCTGGTTTTTGCTGTCCTATATGGCTTATAATGAGACAAAGGGAGATATTAAGAGTGATGAAAATGGCTGATTGTTATTGTTGGCACGGTCTTTCTGTGGTTAGCACTGCTGCCTCACAGCGCGGGAATGCAGGCTCAATTCCAGCCTCAGGTGAGTGTCCGTGTAGAGTTTGTTCATTCTCTCCGTGCCTGGCTTCCTCCGGGTGCTCCAGTTTCCTCCCACTATCTAAAGATGTGCAGGTTAGGTGAACTGGCCGTGCTAAATTGCCTGTAATGTTCAGGGATATGTAGGTTAGGTGCATTAGTCAGGGGTAAATGTAGAGTAATAGAGAATGGGTCTGATTGGGGATACTCTTTGGAGAGTCAGTGTAGACTTGTTGGGCTGAAGGGCCAGTTTCCACACTTTTGGAATTCTAAGATTCTAAGTTGTACAAGGGATTGTTTGGGTGAGGTGTTCTGAGAAAGTGAGTAGGCGGTGCAGAGGTCATGCAGGGTTAGTAATGTGGGGCCCTGAGTGTGCAAGAGTGAAGTAAGATGTTGCTTGTAAACGTCAGGTGGGGAGAGCATGAGTCTTGTTGGAAGATGGGTGCAGTCGCAGAGATAGAGTGAATTCCAGGTAGCAGAGAGAAGATGGTGGCACTTATACTGGCAGGGCAGAGGAGGTCATTTGACCTTCTTCCTACAGTGCTGGGCATTTCTCTACATGGCTGAAACAGCATTGACCTAGTTGGCGACCTTGTACCAGGCTGCCATGGTCTGGTTTCTTAGCTTCCACTGGCATTACTGGGCAAAGACAGCATTTCTTCTCTGCATCACTCCATCTACAAGAACCTCCAGGTCCCTGCCCACCAAGTGGAATGCCAAATCCCCCTTCTATATCATGTTCAGGGCATATGTCAAGAACTGTGCAGGGCACAAACTGACAGAACTTGTCCAGATCCGCAATGGTCTTTTAAAGATGGTGCAAACAATAGAGGCGCCAGTTAATTCCAGGATATTCCTGGCAGCACTTCTGGCTTCAATGAGTCATAGAATCAGGCAATCACTGGACAAAATGCCAGTGTAGGTGTAAGATATATAGTTAATGTGTTTTGAGCAATACGGTGAGAAACCCTTCATAAAACTCAACGGAATCAACACTTAGCCAAAATATCACATTGCTTTTGCTCACATGAACTGTGATAGCAACTTTGGGTCAATGTCAGGGGACATTGTTTTAGGGTAAGGAGCAGGAGATTCAGGGGGGATTTGAGAAAAAAAGTTTTAACTCACAGGATGGTGGAATGCACTGCCTGAGAAAGTAATGGAGGCTGGAAACCTTACATCTTCTGAAAAGGATTTGGATGAGCATTTGACATATAACATTCAGGGAAATGGGGAAAGTGCAGAAAATCAGAATTAGCTCACTTTTAGTGGTTGATATGTTCGTGAAACGCATTGAGCTGAAGAGTCTTTTCTGCGCTGTATACCTCTACAATTGCCCTGGAAGTCTTTGGCAGAAGAGGTTTAAGCTTGATTTGAAGCTTTCTGTATTCCAGAACTGAGTTGATTGTAAAATATCTAACAAAGAGCAAGAGTAATAAAGATAATCAAATACTACATAAACACACCACGAGAAACGTTTTCTGATAAGTGGGAAGATGTAGCTGGACAATTTTGCGCATTTATAGATAACCATAGTGAAAACGTAAGTTTAGTAGAATTGGATTTCCAGCGAATGGTGTTTGGTGAAACTCCCCATGAATCTCTGTTGCCTCCAAAAAGGTAAGTTCTTATTTCAAAGAGAGAGACTCGACTCTAATTGGAAATGCTGGAGTGAAGGGATCTGTGGCAAAGGCTTTGAGTATTTGTACCTACTTTTTTTCACTCATGCCCATTGTAGAATGTACCATCCCTCACGACATTGTATGAACTGCTGCTCATAAGGAAAGCTGTTGCTATTCAGTCTAGTGCAGGAGAGGAAAACCACTCCTTGGTCTAAGTGGAGGAGGCTCTTGTAGCTAACAAGATAGTTACTTGCAGTCATTCATGTGAGTTATCAACACTGGTAAGATATACATTGTCTTAGAAACAGTCTGTAGGTATAACTGGTCTGCCCGAAAGTCCAGATGACAATCACAGTGGATGGTGTTTCTTACCAACATTAACCCTTTTGGAATCGATGGTGTGATGCTGAAAAAGCAGAGCAGGTCAGGCAGCATCCAGGAGCAGGAGGATCGATGTTTCAGGCATAAGCCCTTCATCATTCCTGATGAAGGTTTCATGCCTGAAACATCGATTCTCCTGTTCCTCGGTTGCTGCCTGACCTGCTGTGCTTTTCTAGCACCACACTCTCAACTGATCTCCAGTATCCGCAGTCCTCACTTTCTCCCTTAACTCTTTTAGACCCATATACAACCAGGCCATCCATGCATGGTAAGGTTAAAATTAAAATGTGGATTAGTAACCTTCGAGCTAATTTCAATTTAATCACCAAGTGTTCTGCAGAATTTCCTGACTTCAGTTCTGAATTAACCTTCACTAGGTTCCAGTGGGCGGACCTCAATTTGAAGTAGTATTCCAGATTTCCATGTTCTATTTGTTAAATATTTCTTACACATCCTCTCTTGCAATCTTTGGAGGCGAGTTTTTCCATATAATTAACTGGGTGACATGAGGAATCAGCCTAGAGGCATTTCCCAGAAACCAAATCAAAATTTGCTTGTCTTCTTTGTACCTTGTGACATAGCTGTCAAGGTGCAGTCTTGTTTTTTGGAGCCCTGTGCAGTTTTAGCAGAACGTTCTACACCTTTGTGCTTTGTTTCAGCTATGTTGCCCAGAATTCGATTTGACTTGTTGATTGCAGTTCCACCATGCCTGGACATGATTAACATTTGTCTGCTCATTCCCTGCATTGCTTGTATATACTTGGAAACACTTTTGTAATACTGTAGATGGCTACCTGTAGATGTTGCTTTCAAAATAATCTTATCAAACTTGTGCCAGGATTGATTTCAGCCATGGAGAAAAGTACAGTCTATTTGATTAAACCACTGCACAAGGTAATCATCACGTTTACAGATTGATGTAGTTTATGATAAAATACAGCAGCCTTTTATAAAAATTGCACCATATCTTAGAAAGTATATAATTACTACTGTAGAAAGCGTGAGAAGAACAGGAACAATCAAAGAGAAAACAATAGAAGACAAAACTGAAAAATTGGAAGAATTATAGAGCTGGAGATAATTTGAGACTCAAGGTTTTTAAAAATAAACCTCTCACCCTGCAGCAACAGGGTGGAGGGACGGTAAGGTAGGTTGAGTTGTTTCAATGTATTCACAAGCCTCGCTTCATTTTAATTACCCGACAGCCAGACTTGGGAAGGTCATGCGCCTCGTGCAAAGACCTAATTTACTTTACATTGAACTTAGAGCCCAATATTGTCGAGTTCCTCCTTAAAACAAGTTAGACAACTCAAACCAGAATATTGTGTGTGAATTTGCCCAGGTGTTCCACAATGCCACAGTGGTCAAATCAATATGAACACAAGCCAGTACCAATGCAAAATAGTCCCAACTTTATTAGGAAACAAGTTACAATAGCTTTTAAAACAAACTAATACTATTTTTAATCCTATTTGGTTCCTCAAGTGTTTAATACTTCCAAGTCTCCTTTAAATTTGCGCAGCAGCTCTCTATCTCTCTCTCTCTGTCCCTATGGGACTACAATGCTGCTTTCATTCTTCCTCTCTCTCAGGATCAGGATCAATTAAACTTGCCCAAGTGGGTTCCAAATAGGATAAGAAAGAGAGTTAGTCAACCCAGTTAGTAGTCCAGTGTGTGCAGCCTGTCATTTGGGGAGTGGTTCCTCGACCTGCATTGATTTGTGTACGAGCGAGGGACTGAACATAGGGCATAGTTCCCGCCTCTACCACCTCCGCTGGCAACGCGTTCCATGACCCCACCACCCTCTGCGTAAAGACCTTTCTACGGATATCTCCCCTAAACGTTTCCCCTCTCACTTTGAAATTGTGATCCCTCGTAATTAAGTTCCGCACGATGGGAAAAAGCTTCTTGCAATCCACCCTGTCTACACCTCTCATAATTTTGTCAGGTCTCACCTCAACCCCCTTATTTCTAATGAAAATAATCCTACTATTCAAACTCTTTTCATAGCTCACACCCTCCATACCAGATAACATCCTGGTTAACTTCCTCTGCAACCTCTCCAAAGCATCCACATCCTTTTCGGATTGTGGCGACCAGAACTGTACACAGTATTCCAAATGCAGCCAAACTAATGTCCTATACAACTGCAACATGTCCTGCCAACTGTTGTACTCAATACTCCATCCTATGAATCTAATGAATCCAAAGCATGCCATATGCCCTTTTGACCACTTTACTGACTTGCTTTGCCACCTTCAGGGAACAATAGGTCTGAACACCTAGATCTCTCTGTGCGTCAATTTTCCCCAGACTTTTCTATTTGCTGTATAATTTGCTCTTGAACCAGATCTTCCAAAATGCATCATCTCGCATTTGCCTGGATTGAACTCCATCTGCTACTTCTCGGACCATCTCTCCAATCTATCTATATCCTGCTGTATTCTCTGACTGTCCCCTTCACTATCTGCTACTCCACCAATCTTAGTTTCATCTGAAAACTTGCTAATCAAGCAACCTAAACCTTCCTCCAAAGCATTTAGATATATATCACAAACAACAGCAGTCCCAGCATGGATCCCTGAGGAAACTATTGCTTCTACGATAACTCTCTGCCTCTTGTTGCCTAGCCTGTTCTCTATCCATGTAGCAAGAACAGCCTGGGTCCCATGTGACTTCACCATCTCCATCAGTCTACCATGAGAACCTTATCAAACACCTTACTAAAGTCCATGTATATGACATCTACAACCCTTCCCCCAACAATTAACTTTGTCACCTCCTCAAAGAATTCTATAAGGTTTGTAATACATAACCTGCACAGCACAAAACTATGCTGCCCATTACTGATAAGCCCACTTTTTTCCCAAATGGGAATAGATCCTATCCCTCAGTGTTTTCTCCAGCAGCTTCCCTACCACTGAAGTCAGGCTCACCGGTCTATAATTACCTGGAGTATCGCTGCTACCTTTCTTAAACAAGTAGACAACATTAGCCCAAATAAAACAGTTTCACACACCTTCCCAGCAGCCCTCTAGTCCTTGCTTTCACCTCTCAACAAATGGAGGCGTCATTTAAGCTGTATCTAGACAGATACGTGTATGGGCAGGGAGCAGAGGGAGACAGATCCTTAGAAAATAGGCAGCAGGTTTAGATAGAGGATCTGGATCAGCACAGGCTTGGAGGGCCGAAGGGCCTGTTCCTGTGCCGTAATGTTCTTTATTCCTTGTTCTTTTGTTCTTTTGTTCTAAAAGAGAAGTTTCTGCCCCATCTTGGCAGGTTATCCATTCTTATCATTCTCTGGGTTAAAAATATCTTCTACATTTCTATTTATCATACTCATTAGAGACAGTCTATGTTTCCTAGGGCAGGATGTATTTTGGCGATGAGGATGTCATAGGAAGTCCCACATTGTCACCATTTGGGAAGGCCCAATGCTAGTCAATTAAGTGCCTGAGAGCCATTCAATTGCATTCGGCTTTTCTTGGGAATTAAGATATCCCACCCTAGACAGTTGTTGATCAACCAGAAAACAGCAGCTTATCATTGCTGGTGGTAGCACAGGGAGTGGAGGGAGCTGGTGATAATGTGCCTAGGGAGAGTTTAGGACCATTAAGAAACCCAGAGCAACACAGGAAAAGAGGGAGGTGAGCAGAAGAAAGGACATAGAGTAAGATTATGACAGCTTCCTGCACTTCCGGAAGAACAGGCACTGAGTGCCTTGGAACGAGAAACCAGCAGGAGAACATCCCACACCCAAGCCACCTGTAAGGAGCTTCAACCAAATATGACAGCACTTGGTTGACAGACTCTCTACATCGATGGCCTTTAAACAGGCACTAAATGGACATCAGAGGTTCAGTAAATATCTGGAAAGGAATGTCATTCAAGATCAAATGCTCCCCACCTCTATTTACTTCCAGCCATCCCTCCTCTTTATCTTTTCTAGAAGAAAGACTCAACCCATTCAGTCTTTCCAACATTAATAATCATTTCACTCTATTAAATAGGGAAGCTATCTCAAAATGTCATTATTAGGATACCATTTTAAGTGAGAACCCATCTTAATGGTTGCACACTCACAAACCCACTGAAGCCTGAGAACAGCCATGGTCCTGGCCAAAGATGCAAAAACAAATCCACTTATTTCATTATTCCAAGAGCTGTGTTTTTGCTCTTCTTGTCCTCCACAAAGATTCTTGGCTAACTGAGCTGGTTGGAACTGGAAACAACAGACAGAGACTGTGACGATACTATGGCTTTAAGACGTGTAATTTGCCTTTTTGTTTGAACAGAAATTTTAAGACAGAGGAACCAAACTGTCTATCTGAATCCAATAAAGTAAACAATTTGAGGCCTTGGATTTATTTCCTAATGTTGAAACAGGAAATGGGTCAAGCTTCCATAAAACCAGGACTTTAGTTTTATTTTTTCAATAGCAGCTGCTGGGGTCTTGAAGCTGGATTTGGAACTGCAATACATCTCCTCCTTCCTATCCCTATCTCAGAGCTTTCTCTTGATTTATTTTCTCCTAGATTGGAGAGTTACGTATGAGAAATTTTACTGGATTTGCCTTTGCCAAGGTTGTGTTTATGGGATGTTACTACATTTGAACAGTTACTATTTAGTAGTTAAATAAACTATTATTCTGTTAAGTTTTCCAATAGAATTAAATTATTCCAATTTCTCCTTTCTTTTGTTGGATTTTAACTATAGTGTATGACTAAAGTGTATTTTGCTTCAAGACTGTGAGTTTGATCAATTGAATTACATCCAGAATACAATGCCTGGCACTTGCCTTTAAAATAAGAAAAGGTTGGGGTCTAAACTATCTTCTTAATATATTTTGAGGGGACACAGGCATGCAGGGAGATAAAGAGACAGATGTGTGCGCTGTTGTTTTCCCAGCAGAAGTTGATTGTTCTTTGCAGCAAAAATAACTCAATTCAAACTTGAAGAAAACCAGTTACTTTTCTTGCACATTTGTAGTGAGCTGTGACTTTTGAATTGATAAATCAGAGACATTTTCCAAGTGTATCAGTCACTCTATGCTTCGCACAAACCAGTGGAAGTTTCTGCTGCAGAGTCACCAATCCTTGTACACCTGATTTTTAACATTCCCAAGAGCAAACTGCCTCCAGTTCCCATTGATGTTTTTTAGGCTGGCGAGAGAGGTGACACTCTTCTCCAGTCATTCAATTAAGAATCAATGTGTTTATCTAAAAGTTCTACTTAAGAAGTGATAGCCTCACACATATAATACATCAGTGTTCAGGTGAGTATTCCTTTGGGAGGGTGAGATAAATAAATAGGGTAAATCAAAAACTTTAGAAATCCTGTGAAGGAATGCAGACATTAAACCATTCTCTTGATTGAAAAGAGTATTTGCCTTTCTCATGTAGATGTGTTTATTAAAATGGTAAGTCATTATAACAGTACAAAACCATATAGAGTTTCATTAGCTTGCAGAAAGGAAAACAAGGAAATATGATGTGATGCACAGTTATCTGTTTAAGTTTGCTTCTAAGTGAAAATTATACGTCATTTTTAGGCCAAGCCTAATTTATCAGCCAGTTTGAAAGGCATCCCATATCAATTCCATTTAAAATTCCAGTAGTGAGATTATCTATTATACTACTTTGCATCAATTTGTTGCATACATATTTGCATACGATCATGTTTCAGTTTATGGGAAGTATGGGTTTCCCCTTGGAAATGGATTCTAGCAACAAATGAAGTAGCGGTATCTGGATTTTGACAGAATTATGCTAAAAGTCATTGATAGATTTTCTAATGTAATCTCTCAACTATTCTGGTATTCATTGCTGTGGTGTAGAAAGTGTGATTTATATCTTTTAAACAGCATATTTTAGAGTTTGGATTTTGAACTATTAGCATGTGATTTTCTTTTGTCCACGTGTATGAGGGGATGTAACCAATTAACCAATCTTTTCAGAGCCATGATTTGTAAATCAATCTGTGGAAGATAGTGATTCCTGGAGTTATAATTGGAATTTGTTTATATTGTGACAGTCTTACAATCAAAAACAGTAAATATTGAAAAACATTAGCTTGTTTTTGGTTTAGAAGAATCAGAAATTGATTTTTTTAACTTCAATAGAAGTCCGGTGTATGTGAAAGCTTTTGGTTTGTTTGCAGTCTTGAGTTTTGGATAAAGTTAAGTGCAAAAACACTTTCACGTGGAAAAAGTTGTTCATTCAGAATTGTTAGGATATATCCAACCTCAATGTAAGAATTTTCATTTGAAAATTACAGAAGAGAAGTGTTTGATTATAAACCTGAAGGGGTAATTTGAAACTAAGAAAAAGGTAAGCTCAGTTGTGTGCCTAATGAAAACAAGTTTATTAAAATCTCAAGAATTATAAGACACATTTAAGTCAAACCTGTAGGCATGATAGAGAAGGGAACTCTCTGAGATTGGAGTCCTGTAAAGAGATGGTGTTGGGAAAAGATGGGATTGTATATTTGCTGTGGCCTTTGAAATTATTCAAATTGTGTTATATGTTAGTAACTGGGTTAGTTCTATTTCATTTCCTTTACATACTAATTTTCTATTTTACTGATAAAAACATATCTGCAGTATTGCGTGCTTGAGCTTAAGACAACCTAATTAAATAAGAAGAACAAACTTGATGGATTTCAGTCTGGAATCTGTTTTGTGTAGTAACAATATCATTTGGGATGATAATACTAAGTAGAATGCAACTTTACATATGAACTATACTAAAAGATACAAAACAAACAGTTCAGCTTAAAATGCTCACTGAAAAGCCAATGATTAATGAAACTTGAAAGCACATGTTTATCACAAAGAATAATTTGGCAAGTAGCTGCTCCCAACTTGTTCAGACATGGCACATCTAATAATAAACTGTTTAGCACCTGGAGCCAGTCTTTATAGCTGAATTTACAGATTAACAATCTAGTTGGTGCAACTGCTGACAGATAATTGGAGCAACCTGTATCAATTTGGTAATGAAACCTAATTATGTTTGTAGACTGCTGATGTGCAATATTATCCTTTAGGAACCTTCCCAACTTTAATGCATTTTATGTCACAGATTTAGCTTCACTGAAACCATTTCATGCTGACCACATTAGTCTTCAATGTTTCAGCTTTTGGTTGACAGTCTTTGGACTAGTTTTCAAAAGAAAAGTTGGTCCAGCCTCTCGAAAAAATAAAAACAGATAACAAGCTCAAGTTGTTAAAATCAAGAAGGTGAACCTAAAACTTCCTGAAGCCTACCATTAAGGCAATAAACTCTTAACTAAAAGTTCAAACAGTTTATGAACTAATCCGATTAGTTAAAGGAAAAATTAAAGCAACTTGTTCAGGTACATTATGACACACTTCTGGGCTAGGTGAGTCATGGCCTGAACCTTCTGATGTAGAGATAAGGACACCACCACATCACCACAAGATCATTAATCCTGTTAAATCCTTGACATTTAATGCCATCACCATCATTGAATCTCTGACTTTCATGGGAGGCAACAATTGACCAGCAACTAAACTGGACAGTCCTTTATATACTGTGGCTACAAAAGCAGAAATCCTACAGTGAGTCTCTCATCTCCTTACTTTCCAAAGCCTGTCCACCATCTATAAGGCACAAGTCAGGAGTATGATGGAATAATCCCCCCTCTTCCTGGATGAGTGAAACTCCAACAACCGTCAAGAAGCTTGACACCATCTGGATAAAGCAACCCACTTGACTGACACTACATTCGTAAACATTCACCCTCTCCACCTCTAATGGTCACTAGCAAAGTGAACCATCTACAAGCTACACTGCAGAAAATCAACCAAGGCTCCTTGTCCTCACCTTCCAAACATATGATCACTACCATATAGAAGGACAAGGGCAACCGACATATAGGAAAACATCCGCCTACAAATTCCTGTACAAGCTATGCACTGATTTGGAAGTAAACCACTGTTCTTTCAATGTTGCTGGGTAAAAATCCTGGAACTCACTTCCTGTCATCATTATGGATTAATCTACACCAAATGGATTGCATATACTCAAGAAGGCAGCTCACCATCGCCTTGTCAAAGGCAACAGGGAATGAGTGCTACACACTCGCCCATCCAACAATGGCTACTTCCCACAAATGAATAAAAAAACTTGAAATATTATTGTTTTTTTAATGTAATTCCACTCTTAATTGAGCATTTAACCCTGTCATTAACGGTTGGTCTGATGGAACTGCATTTCTTTGGCCAATCTAATTTTGAAATATTAAGCTCAATTCATTGAATGTGCAACAACTTTTTCTTTTTATCATGTAGTTTGACGCAATGCTGAACTTGGTTTTAAAACAGACTGCTTGAGAAGGCAATATCATGAGCTCTCTTCAAGTTTAGACTTAAAAGTAACATTACTTATTACACATTAAAGCCACTTATTACAATTTATGGTCATCGTAGATATAGTTAAAAATCACACAACACCAAGTTATAGTCAAATAGGTTTATTTGGAAGCACTAGCATTCAGAGCGCTGCTCCTTCATCAGGTAGCTGTGGAGCAGGATCATAAGACTCAGAATTTATAGCAAAAGATCTCAGTGTCATGCAGCTGAAATGATGTATTAAACACACCTAGATTGCTTTCAAATCTTTCATCTTTTAGAATTAGTTGCAGATTTCGGTTCATTAATATGTAAATCCCAGAACTTCTTTCCAGTCACATTCTCGAGATAACTTAAGATTTTATCAATAAAGTTGACAACCTAGCTCAGATAATGCATTAAAGGTCTAAGATCAGAGTCTGTCTGTATCCCAATCTTGAGTCAGACCGTTCCTCTTACCAAAGTAGGAATTCATAAAATGTCACATGGATAAAACTTTAAGTTAACTTTGTCCACCCCAGTTCACTACTGGCACCTCCACATCATAGATATACCAAGCTCTCACTTAGAATTACACTAGGTGAGGACTAATCCAGTTTTCTTGTATATTCATGTCCATCTTCACTTAAAACTCTCTAACGTCCTAGTCTACTGTGGTCTAGTCTGGTGTCATCTAATTCTACCCATCTTGTGCTATTTATGCTCAGTAATACTTGGTTCCATGACATCACTAGGTTGTTCCAAGGATCTTGAAGCAAAGCCTACTTTGAGTGTTACAATTGATTATTGTTGTAATATTAACAGTATACTAAATTTTATTTTAAAGTATTCCTCTTACTTGCCATGCGCCTTGTCCTTTGTCATCCAATTTCCTTTTGTCCTGTTTTTCCCTCTTTTCTACAGTGATTCTTTGTAAATAAAACTAGTAAAATAACTAGATTCTGTGCACAAGATTTCAATTAATGCTGGTCTGATTCAGAATGTAGCTAGAATTTACAGAGAAAGAGGGGAATGGACTATGCAAGTTACTACTTAAAATGTTGGGAGGCATTTTCCAATGGGGAGAAAAGCTGCAGAACATGTCATACTTTCACAGCTCTTGCATTTATAAAAGTGTGAATATAATAGAATTCAATTCAGTACAGCACAGGAACAAGCCCTTCAACCCAAGCCTGTGCCAATTCTAATTCTTGGACCTACTACGTATTGTCCATGTGTAGCTTCTATCCCCTGGTTTGCCTCCCATTCATTTATGTATCAAAATATACCTTAAACATTGCTAACAAGCCTGATTCCCCCACCTCCTCTGGCAGTGTGTTCAAGACATTGGGATTTGTATCCATCTAGCCAGCTCAGCCCAGATCCCATTAGACTCTACTCTCTGTACCAATCTGCTTTGAGGTAACTATCAAATGCATTACAGGCATTTTATAAGGTACCTTATCAAATCATCTTGCTCCTTATATATATATATATATATATACACACACACAATGCTTTGGGATTCCCCTTAACCCTGCTGGCCAAGGACACTTCAAAGACTGCCCCCCTCCCCCCCACCCCTTAGCCTACCTTATCTCTGTTTGAGCTCCTTCCTGTGTTCTGTGTATTCTTCAAGATATTTTGTCTATTTTTAGGTGCCTAGACCTTAAGTATGCTTCTTTTTTTTTGCCTAAGTTGATCATTTCCCCTGTCACCCAAGGTTACTGAATCCTGCCATTCCTGTCCTTCACTTTCACAGGAACATGCCTGTCCTACATTTTAATCAACTGATCCTCAAAAGACTGCCATATGTCAGATGTGGATTCACCCTCAAACAGCCACTCCCTCTCCACATTCATCAATTCTTGCCTCATTCAGTTATAGCTGGCCTTTCCCTAATTTAACACCTTCATCTGAGGTCCGCTGTTATCCTTATCTATAAGTATCTGAAAACTTATATGGAATTATGGTTCACTATTCTCAAAATGGTCCCCAACTGGCCAGACTCATTCCCCAATGCCAAATCCATTATGGCCCCCTCTTTCAATGGATTATCCAAATACTGTTTCAAAAAACCTTCCTGGACACACCTATCAAATTGTTCCCATCCCAAACCCTTGGCATTAAGAGAGTTTCAAATAAGGAGGATGATAAAATCACCCACCACAAAAGCTGTCATTTTCACATCTGACTACATAACTCATCCTTTATCTCTCACTGGCAGCTGGGAGGACTGTAGTACAATCCCAGCATTGTAATTGCATCCTTCCTATTCCTGAGCTCTACCCAGACTGTCCTGCTGCAAGATCCCTCCAGGGTGTCCTTCCTCAACACAGTGGTCAGATGCTCTCTAACCAGTAATTCTACTACCCCACCTCTTTTTCTTGCTCCTCGGCTTGTCTAAAACATCAATATCACAAAACATTAAACTGCCAATCCTATCCCTCTTTCAGCCATGCCTCTGTGACAGCAGCACATGATAATTGCAATAATCCAGGCTCTAGGTTCATTCATCTTACCTGTTATGCTTCTTGCATTGAAGTATATACAGTCCAAGCCTCCAGTTCCACTGAGCTCAGCGATTTCTCCCTGACTACTCTTCCTCTTAGCAATATTTGTCTGAGACTCATGCTCTTCCCCAGTCTCCAAACTTGTTGACTGGTCCAGATCCCACCCTGCCTTTTGCATCACTAGTTTAAATGCTCACAAGCACACTGTGGAACCTCCCTGCCCCTCCAGTTAGGTACAACTCATCCTTCTTGTACAGGTCCCATCTTGCCTGGGAGTCATCCCAATGATCCACATATCTAAAGCCCTCCCCCTTACACCAGCTCTTTAGCTACATGTTCAATTGTACTCTGTCTTTGTTCCTAGCCTCAGTAGCACGTGGCACAGGAAGTAATCCTGAGACTACTACTCTGGAAGTCCTGTTTTTTCAGTTTACTACTTAACTCCCTGAAATGTCATTGCAGGCCTTGTCACTCTTCCTACCAATGTCATTTGTGCCAATGTGGATAATGACTTCTGTCAGCTTACACTCCTATTTCAGGATGATCTGTACCCACTCAGAGACATCTATGACCCTGGCACCAGAGAGGCAATCTACCATCCCGGAATCTCTCTTGCAGCCTCAGACATCTCTATCTATGGCCCTAAGTATTGAATCTTCAATTACTATTGTTCTACTATGCTTTGTCCCTCCCCTCTGTACAGCAGGGCCAGCCGTGGTGCCACTGCTCTGGCTGTTACTGCTGTTGTCTCCTGATGGACCATCCTCCTCCTCAGTATCCAAAACAGAATACTTACTAGACAGGGTGACAGCTGCAAGGGACTCCTTCACTGACTGCCTGTCCCGTCTACGGTCACCCATCTATCTTCCTGTATCTTGGGTGTGACCATGTTTCTATAACTTCTTTCTACAATGCTCCCCACATTTGTGTGTTCCTTAATGCCTCCAACTGCTGCTCACGCTGATCCATTCATTCAGTGAGCAGCTGAAGGGGGATATTTCCTGCAGATGTCACTATCAGGGATGCTCTCAGCGTCCATGATTAACAAATTCTCACAGACGAAACACAAAACCCCACCCTGACTCTGACCCCACCCCACCCCACCTCTGTTGGCTGTTACATTACAAGTTAGCTTTTAATTAGCTACCTAAAAATTATAGTTATCACTCTCTAACTAATAGCACCCCCTAACTACTCACTATCTGAACTCCCTGACTTAACTAGAAGATGAACTAACTGTACTAACCCTTAAGAACGACTGAGCACACTTCCCCAGTACTGCAATGAGATTCTTTCATTTGTAGTACAAAGTGTCACTGCTCTCCTTTTGCACTGTTTTATATTGAAATCACGGCACGACTCATAGACTGTTTAATGCTGAATGCTGTCCAATCTGCCATCACAGCAAATCAGACTCACTGCACACCCTTTCCTGTAATGTAGTGAAAGTTAGAGGACCAAAGGACTCTCAAAACGAATGACTGGTGTTGAGGTTAATTTGATGGTCACCGTCAGGCTAGGTGAGAGGTCAAAAAGGCATGACCTTCATGGTGACTTCAGCGAGAGTGGGAATTGAACCTGTGCTGATAGCATCGCAAACCACCTGATCAGACAACTGATTGGCCTCCCCAGATATAATACAACAAGTAATTAATTCAACTGAAAATTTGTAATACGGATGCCTCAGATTTGGGAACTTGCACTACTGGGGACAGAATCTTCCTAGTCCTGAGTTAATGCGACTAATGGTGAGAACGTTGGGTAAATTATGAGGCTACTCAACATCAAGAGCAGGGAGTCCCATTTTGCAATCAAGTGTTAAATGGTGAGACAAAATTGCTAGTGAGCAGCAAGAATATATTTACATGATTCACATGCTGTTTTTAGTATATGTTGTAAAATTAAAAAAGAAAATTTCTAAAATAAAACGATGCTTAGATAGAATATAGTATAATACTAAACAGTACATTTTCTACAACATGCATTAACATCTCATTATTGCCTAGTTTCACTTCATTAGCATGCAATTTCTCGTTCTCTCACCCACTGGATAGAAACTAGTGAGAAAAAGTGAGAATTCCCAGTACGGAATTCTGAGTAGTTACCTTGGGGTCCAGTTCACCATTTGCTTCAGTATTCACTCCGAGTGCACTGGCACCTTTCATCAAACTGTTGCTTCAAGGACACTTTGCACACGAGGACAAACACTGACTTCATGGATTTGACCAGAGTTCATCTCAGCACTGCTTGCTCACCTGAGGCTCACTCACTTTGTGCCTACTTTGATACTCACTGTATCCCTGCCTCACTTTTTTGGTGCTTTACCACCCCCAAATCAAAACTTAAAGGCTCACAGTACTTCTCCCCAATCTTGTTGTTTAGCATAGCTGCATTGGTGGGCATAACCAAAGTGCTGTTCAAGGGATAATGATGAGGGCTGTACCCGTAATTCCAGGGGGCATGTGGGAACATGTGGAGGATCAATACTGATAGAAGAAAAAGTCTTGGATGCTCGAGTGTCCCCCTGAAAACCGCACGGAGCCTGAGACTCACTGTGTAAAATACAAGGACCTTGCCATCCATATTCATGAGACTTGTAAATACGGCCTGCAAATAGAAAATGGCTGTGATCACACCTGGAGTTGGTGGGCTTTCATTTGCTGTTTGAAACTATGACTCTATTCATGATCATGTATATAAATGATTTGGATGTGAACAAAGGAGGTATGATTAGTAAGTTTGCAGATGGCACTAAAATTGGAGATGTAGTGAACAGCTAAGAAAGTTATCTCAGTGTTCAATGGGATCTTGATCATGTGGGCAGAAGAGTGGCAGATAGAGTTTAATTTAAACAAATGTGAAGTTCTGTATTTTGGAAAGGCAAATCAGGGTGGGACTTTTACATTTAACAGTAAGATCCTGGGGAGTTTTGTTAAACAAAGAGACCTTGGAGTGCAGGTTCATAGTTCTTTGAAAGTAGAATCATCGGTGGCCAGAATAGTGAAGATGATGTTTGGTAACCTTGCCTTTTTTGGTCAGTGCATTGAGTATAGGAGTTGGGAAGTAATGTTGCAGCTGTTCAGGACATCAGTTAGCAGAAAGTGAGGACTGCAGATGCTGGAGATCAGAGTCAAGAGTGTGGTGCTGGAAAAGCACAGTGAGTCAGGCAGCATCCAAGGAGCAGGAGAATTAACATTTCGGACATAAGCCCTTTGTCAGGACATTGGTTAGGCCACATTTGGAATACTACATGCAATTTTATTTTTGGCAGGGTCTGGTGGCGTTCTCCCTGCTATCAAAAAGATGTTGTGAAACTTGAAAGGGTTCAGAAAAGATTTACAAGGATGTTACCAGTATTGGAGGATTTGAGCTATAGGGAGAGGCTGAATAGCCTGAGGCTATTTTCCCTGGAGCATCAGAGGCAGAGGGGTGACCTTATAATGGTTTATAAAATCATGAGGGGCATAGATAGGGTGAACAGCCAAGGTCTTTTCCCAAAACTAGAGGGCATATGTTTAGTGTGAGAGGGGAAAGATTTAAAAGGGACCTAAGGGAGAAATTTTTCGCACAGAGGGTGGTACGTGTGTGGAATGAGCTGTTAGAGGAAGTAGTGGAGGCTGGTACAATGACAACATTTCAAAGGCATCTGGTTAGGTATATGAATAGGAAGGATTAGAGGGAGATAATCCACATACTGGCAAATGGGATTAGATTAATTCAGAATATCTGGTCGACATGGATGAGTTGGATCAAAGGGTGTGTTATCTTGCTGTACAGCTCTAAGACTTTATGATTGTATGAGTCTTGAGATTGTTCAAGGGGCAATCGCATTAACAGGGACTTTCACAGTAGAGGTTGAAGTTATCTGTAAACATGGAATCCTGCATGTGAAAACCATGCAGTGTGTGTGGAATACAATCCTGTTCACCAGCTATTTTGACCATGTCATTAGTCCTTGCAGATTCAAGAAAGTCATGTCTGTAAAGCAGAAGTGATCACACGTGATCTTAAAATTGGCACCTGCAGGCCATAAAATATAAAAATAAAGCAAGATCCCTAGGTTGCACAGGAACATGGAACTGATGCCCTATCACTTTGAACTGCAAGTATTCAACAACATGCTCTTTTATGCAATGATGCCTTTCTTAGGTGATGTGGGTCTAAGAGGACAGGGTCTCAGCACTAACAATCTCTCACTGTCTCTTTGTGACTTGACAGGTGCAGAGTTTGTCAGAAAAGGATCCTGTATCAACAATCCACATAAACATATTCCATGAGCCTGCTTGTCAGAGTTCTCCATGTCGCACTTACAGAGCATTGTGCTAAATTGAGAGGAATGCAAATGCAACTGTTCACAATACTAAAAACCTTTTCTGTTTCTTAAGTTCCCCATGTAGCTTCATTATTAGTAATGAATAAAGGATCGAGCTACAGTAGGAGTTTCCATCATTGCTGTCGCTGTGATGCAAGGGAAGGTGCAGACAGTTTGTGGAGGAACAAATGCATCAGCAAAAGGCTCCATCAGCAAGCCCAGGAAGAGCAGAAACCTCCAGTGAGAAGGGTCACAGTTGAAGGGCCGCTCAGGAGGCACATGAGGGCTAGAGTACCATCACCTCCAGTTAAGTGAGGCCCAATGTCACCACAGGCTGAGGGTGACTCAGCATACGTTCACAGAACTCCCTGAACAGGATCCGCAACCTGATGGAGTGGGTAGCCATCCTATCCTGGTGTCCACGTGCTCTTAAAATGTTCATAGAAAAGGCTCCATCAGGCTTGTTACCAAAGCACTTTTTCAAGATCACATTGATGCTGCAGCCCAGACACTAGGCTTAACCAACACAACTGGCTTCCCCAAGAGGCAGGATTCAAGAGACTAGAAACATTGTGTTGGAAGGACTATAACACAGCCAGTTCATCAATAAACAAAGCTCCTGTTCCATCAATGTGCAAGTCATCTGCAAAGATTGGCATGAGATCTTAGAAGTATAAGCCAAGTACCCTGGGCACTGCCACATGCTTATACCCTTGGGAATTCTCAAGTCCTCTGCTGTGTTTTAAGTGCCAAATGCCTGTCTGAGAGTAACTTTGTCTGAGCAACCCCTTAAGTGAGACTCTGTGTGTGTGTGTGTGTGTGTGTGTGTGTAATACAGCCCAAGGTAAAATAGACAATACACTTGCTGCAGTTAAGGTTCTAATGCATGGTTCAGTCCACAGGGTCTTCAGTATATTCACAAGGAAAGAAAAACAACATGCAATTTGTCAAAAATGACACTTAGCCAATTTTTGGTAAGATTCAGATCAGAGTGTTTTTTACTACACTTAAATTCTCACCATCACTCCCAGGTTGGAATCAATATTCCAGAACAAAGAGAAAACCACATTCAGCAGCCACACAAGAGATCAACCAAATAAATAGCAAGACAGAAATACAAAAAAGAAGACTTTTTTTTAATTTATGTTTTTAAAAATTACAATGCAGTTGTAATCCATACATGTAGCAAAATTGTGAGATGCATTTTAATTATATAGAATGAGTCTGTGATACAACCGTTTTTCCAATTTACATATACATATTGAGCAAATATTTCAGTAACCATGAAGAGCACAGCAGGGTATTCAGTGCAACCAAATCCACTTAAACTTCATAATATTTTGGGTCGAAGAAAAATCAATTATATCCAATGTCTTTGCCATTTTATAGATCTTGTTTTGTTTCACCTCAAGAACCTTTCCAAAACTGTTCCTGAACAAGAGGTTTCAGACAAGAAACTTAAGTTCTACCAACAATCTCAGTAAACACGTTTCAAAATACACTTATAAAATGCACTAAGTTCCTCACTGTTGAGTCACTAATACTGGTTTTAATGTATGTTGTAACATTGAAAAAGACAATTTCTAAAATAAAGCAATGTTAGATAAAGTATAATACTAAACAGTACATTTTCAATATCAAAACATTAGCAAACACATAATTGTACAAGTTGCTTTTGATAGATATTCCAAACTATCTAGTGGAGACAAATATTGATGGATAAGTGTTTAATATTTCTCAGCTCAATTACTTCAGTCCTGAATTAAGTTACAGCTTAAAATATTTTCATTTCATCATTGTACAGTGGCCACCAAAAATATCTTTCTGAATAGATAGTCACAAAGGTATTTACAAAATACTTATACAGAAGTATACAATTGCTACTCCAAATCTTTACAATTGGTACAACTTGGAAAGAGTCGAACCATACTTGAGCATCTTAAACACCTTTTACACTGCCACTTATGTCATTAATACTTTAGAGAGAGAGAGAGAGAGAGAGAGAGAGAAAGAGAGAATGAGAAAATATGCAATTGGCTTTGTGCAAATAAAACAACTCCCGAATTCTCTGTATCAGGCAAAGATATGCCAATCCCTGCAGAATCTAGACACAGATTTACATTAACACCTAGATTCATGGATAAACTAAGAAAAAAAAAGGTTTCTTAAACCAAAAGAGAAAATGCTGGAAAATCTCAGCAGGTCTGGCAGCATCTGTAAGGAGAGAAAAGAGCTGACATTTCGAGTCTAACTGACCCTTTGTCAAAGCTAAAAAAACTTCTTAACTCTACAGCTACCATTAACCACAAGTACTCACTAATCTAAGGGCAAAAAGATGAAAAATACTCAATGTATTCTATAGTTGCAAGCACCACAATAATACATTTAATTCAGAGTATACTAGTTGAATAACTAGCTACATCTGGATTTGTCTGCAGCTTTACATACTTAGACCTGAAAACAAAAGGTTGGTCCGTTGTCAAAAGCAGAACAACAAAATATCTATTCTCAAGCTTATTGTCTTTTCACTTCTTCATAAATGAGTATTGAAGCTTTTCTATGTGTGCTTCTGATAAAACTAGAATAAGTGTTGCACCCATAATCTAAGGCAACGTATGCTGCAATAAATAGTAGGAGATCTGCTCAATGTTCTAAACCTTCTTTTCACAGAAGCAGCTCAGAATAAATGTTCTCTTCATTTCACAGAGAAATGTAGCAAAATCTTTGCTTAGCTTGATATATATGATAAAATCTTCAGAGGGGAGAGGCTTCTTGTATGTCCACGGACATTCTGAAAAATAATCAATAACACTTCTGTAAAATAAGTAGAGATGCAGATGATAGCCTTAAATATCCTGTCCAATGTACTTTTACCAACATTACTGTAGCTGGGCAAAATATCATGGGATTTTAAGAATGTTTCAGGTTTGTGTGATTTTTAATACCAGTTTTAAAAACCTTTGACCTAAAGCAGGTCTCAACCACAAAATTGGTTTCACATTTATGGTTGATTAATTATTTTAGGATTTTATGCTAATTGTCCTCAATCACAGAATACTCATAAGGAAATCAAGTTATTTTCCTAATCATCCTGTTCAGAGATTAGATTACTTACAGTGTGGAAACAGGCCCTTCGGCCCAACAAGTGCAACCCACCCATACCCCTACCCCTACCCTAACACTACGGGCAATTTAGCATGGCCAATTCACCTGCCCTGCACATCTTTGGACTGTGGGAGGAAACCGGAGCACCCGGAGGAAACCCACGCAGACACGGGGAGAATGTGCAAACTCCACACAGTTAGTCGCCTGAGGCAGGAATTGAACCCAGATCTCTGGCACTGTGAGGCAGCAG
This sequence comes from Chiloscyllium punctatum, assembly GCF_047496795.1. Classification (NCBI taxonomy): domain Eukaryota; kingdom Metazoa; phylum Chordata; class Chondrichthyes; order Orectolobiformes; family Hemiscylliidae; genus Chiloscyllium; species Chiloscyllium punctatum. The sequence goes on from NC_092782.1 coordinate 34,092,499, forward strand.
TGCTAACCACTGTGCCACCGTGTCACCCTCACTAATCTAATGTTATTACATACTTCTGGAGCAGATGAGACTTGAACATAGATCTCTGAAATTAAAGCTGGATCTTTTGAGCATGAGAAGATGTTTTGATTTTTTTTTAGCATTCACTACTTTACCATAAGTGAGGTTAAAAAAAAAGTCTTTTAAAAAAAATGTTTTCAGTAATTTTAAATCCATTTTTTTTCCACAAGTGGCAGATTGACATTAAGTTTTTTTTTCATAGTTCAATCATATTAATCAAATTTAAGCGAATAAAGGATTCTGATAAAATTAGATTTAAAGCACTATCTGACTTTATTATTTTATGGTGTATTTTTTTGTCCACCAGCATACAAAGGAAAATGAGTGGAAACTTGAGGCTGCTGGAGAGTGAAACATTTTTCCGAGTCGGAATTCTAACGCCAACTGTTACAAACTTTCAGGAAATAACGAGGTCATCAATGGACTCACTAAGTTCTCAAATATGAAACCACGACCTATGTTACAAGGAGAACATGTTCTTGGAATTGCTGAATATTTAAACACCCATCTCCAGATCAGCTCATTAAAATGTATTATGTGATTGTTGGCTACATTCTCTTAAAAAGGGATTCAAATTGGCAAGTGAAAGGATCTTCAGATATGGAGGAACAAGTAGCCCCAAAGAAGATCAAGGTACTGTTTAGAAAGTTACACTTCCAAATATTATTGGGTTAGATCCAATGGAAATTTTAAAATTAAGTATCAAAAAATCTTTGAAAAGTACAATTTCTAATTAATATCAGGCCAAATCAAAGTCACCAGTACAGTATAAAAACCTCTCGCTTTTGACAAGTCCAAAGCATTATCTTGCTTTAAATGCTTCTGCTATTATTCGCAACTGAGAAGTTTTCCTACCTTTTGGATGACTGGCTTGAATGCTGAACCACTTTTCTGTATGGACGATGAAGAGCTATATAAATGTTGAGCAATAAAAAGAGAAGGAAAGTACATCTTTACTATTGTACACATTGAATTTTCTATTTAAGAAACAATTGTGAGAAAAAGTGAATAGTTCCCATATAATGCCTTAGCACTGCTGAATCTACTGTAAAGCTACTTCTGTGCAGGCCTTGGAGTTTTAGTGACACTGGCTTTTAACATGCAAAGTCTAGATATTAAGTCTAGATATTAAAAAATCAGGTTGATTGCCTGCCACACATTTTCCTATTTTGAAGAAAAAAATGCATGGATGCGATTGGATTCAAACATAAACAATACTGATAAAAGCATTATTACTACTATCATTGGAAAGGATTTATTTTCCAGAGACTGGGCATGAAATGCATGCAGATCTGACAAGCTATTATAAAACCTTTCCAGTGAAGGATCACTATCCTTAGGCACGCTCAGAGGCAGAAGCTCTATGATCATGTAGGAGGATACAGGGTTGGAAATCCTGCTGCCATTCCCCCTCCCTCTGATTCAGTTTGTGTGGTTAAGTCTCTGTGGCAGCCTTCCCATTGAGTTGCCAATTGAGGTCCGTAAGTGGAACATTAATGCCCACTTCTGGGTTTTATTCTGCCACCATTGGACTCTTCATAAATGGGAAACTAAATGATGCATTGACTTACAGCTTCCTGGAAAGGGGAAGGGATCAATCAGTCAAAGACGTGCCGCTTGATTGAGAGACAATGTGCAAGGAAGGGGCAGCAGGTGCCCACTGAAAGCCAATTCCTTGCCCCACCTCTTCACCCACCACAACACTTGTCGATGCCCCTTCCACCAACCCCAACTTGCCCTCATTTACTTTGCTCGCTGTCCCTGGCAAAGACCTAAATTAATTATTAGCAGGAGCCACTGCCTCAGTTGGTACTAATGGTGAAAGAGAATTGTTAGCCTCTGATTAGTTGGCAGCTCTTGGTGGGAGGAGCACAGATTTTCGCCATCTGAGGTTCTCCTGGAATAAAATGTCCTCAAAAAAGTCTAGGCTTCTCACTGCCAATGAAAGGCTGGATTCCCTCAAGGTTCTTGGACATCAAGTCAAGAAGGGTGCTGCCAAATTTAGTGGCACACTTCTCATCCCCACCCCTGCATGGGCAAGTGATTAAAAATAAAACACAATGTAGCAAGGAAAGAGCTTTCCTGCTCAGTCATGAAATATTAAAGGGTTTCAGAAAGGTTGTAGAGATCGCCATTAGGCTGCTTAAATCATCTCAGCAAATGGCACTGTCCACTTGGAGGTTCAGGCCTCAATAAGTCAAGCTACACTCTCCAGATGGGTATCCTCCTGCAGCTTGCAATAGGAGGTGGTGACTTTGCCAGCCTGCCCGAACACAAGGTGGGTCTTGTGGATCTAGGAGAGGAGGGTATTTTTCTTTGACGTGCCCACTTTGTCACACTCCTCCACTCTTGACCTCTCTACAGCTGCTTTTCCATCAGCCAGACGGAGTTAAAAATCAGACTAGTAAATAGGCCAATAAACAAAAAGCAATAAAAGCCTCCTCACAAAGGTGGGGGGGCGGAATGTGATGCAGAAGTCCATAAATGCAAGATCTACTCACGTATCCAAGAGGAAGATAAATATTAAAAGGTAGGGAAGGAATGTTAGGGAACTATTGCAGTTAGGTTTTAAAACAGCCACACTGAGTAAAATGACAGAGTATTTTCCATGACCCAGTCTGTATTCCAATAAAAGAGTAACATGCGTTAAAGTATTTTAATGCCAAGAAAAAGTCGACCCCCGAGAGAAAAAGATGGTGAAAAGTGTCTGCTTTTACTGTTAATGATTACCATTGTATATTGCTGCTATAAGCTGTGTAAAGTTACAATTCATACATTCATAACAACATTAATGCTTTAAAGTGAAATGCACATCTTCTTTCAAGGCCAAGCAACAGTCAATACCAACAATTCAAACAAACAATGAATACTGTTTCACTATTATTTCTCACCTCTGCAGAACATGTATCCTGCAACAAGGATCACAGTCAGTAGAATCACTAAAATCATAAAGATTGCAACTGTCCAGGTATACGCTGAGGAAGTACCCGTGGCTTTTAATTCTGTAACTGGAAACAAATGGATATTGCATGACTGATTTATACAGTACTATGTAAAATGTAAAAGAAATCACATCATTCGTAACTGAAATTTCCCTTCACTTCACTCCCAAAGACTCCTCTCGATTCCCCAACACGTAATTCCAAGAGGAATAAGAAAGAATGGAGCCTAGTCTCCACTCCTAGACTCTCCCCAACTATCCCTCCTACTGTCGCACTAAAAGACTTATAATTTTGCTAACATAACAGTTAGAGGACAGACAGAGTTTAAGATTTTATTGTTTGCTCTTCTATCCTTTGGAGAGTTCTGTGACAAATGCTTCCATCAGAAGTTCATCCACCTGATATTAATGGTTTCCCATTTCATTCAACTCTGACTTCATATCAGTGTGGTTAATGGCTGAAGTCTTCAAAGTTCCCTGCAATTTCCTTCTTGTAGCAAAATTATCAACATGATTAGCAACTTTTTAGATCCAATGCTATGCACAAATCTGTTCACAATTTGTTTCTCCCATATGAAGATTTATAACCATATTCAAATTTCTCATACACAGAGGAACCGCGATTATCCGAATTTCGGATTATTTGGACAAGATCGCAAAGTCCCGATGCTTGGCCAACCTGTTATCCAGCATTCAATTATCCGAACAAAATACTCCTCACTCGTGTTGTTCAGATATTTGAGGGTCCTCTGCACTGTGGAAACAACTACTGGCAGCTTGTGGTAGAGTATTTCCAACAATCAATCAGCATCCAGCAAACTTCCCCACAGAGCTGTGTGCTAATAACCAGATGTTCCCTTTTCTTTGTGATGTTGTTTGCTGTGATGTTAGTTGAGGAATAAATATTGATCAGGACATCAGGAAGACCTCCCCTTCTCTTCACAAATCGTCCCACAATATATTTTAAACTCCACCCAAGACGGATTCCTTTTGAACATAGAAGGCTGAGGAAGGTACATGGTACATAAAGTTCTGAGGGGCATAGACAAGGAGCCACTTTTCCCCTAGCAGACAGGAAAATAACCAAAGGCCACTGTTTTAAGGCAAGGAACAGGATGTTTAGAAGGAATTTGAGGAAAAGAAAATTCACCCAGAATTGTGGATATCTGGAACTCACTGTCTAAGAACTGAAGAACTATTTAGGTGAGCTCTTGAAATGTAAAAGCATACAAGACTACAGGAAAATGCTGGAAAATGGAATCAGAAGGGATGGATGGTTGATGACCACAGTGGTAATATTTGCGTGGAGCCAGAGCACATGGATAGGGTTCAAAATGAATATTTTGGGTCAGCACTCACTCGTAAGAGGACCTAGAAATTGGGGAGAAGGTCTGTGATATCATTAGGACAGGCAGAGAGGAGGTTGAGTGGTCAGGCAGGCTTAAAAGTAAATACATTTCCAGGGTTCGATGATATGTATCCCAGTTTCTGTTTGAGTAAGGCAAGGAAGGAAATCGCAGAGGCACTTGCAAAGATTTTCAATTCCTCTTTGGCTACAGCAGAGGTGCCAGAGAACTGGAGGACAGCCAAAATAGCAGCATTACTCAAGAAGGAACCAAGGGATAGATGAGGAAACTATATGACCTCGGTGGTAGGGAAACTATTGGAAGCAATTGTGAGGGACAGAATTAATCTGCATTTGGACAGGTAGGGATTAATGAAGAATAGTTAGCACGGTTTTGTTAAGGAGAGGTCATACCTAAACAATTTGATTTTTTTCAAAGGGTGACCACATTTGTAGATTCTAATATAGTCTACTTTGACATCAGCAAAGCTTTTGATAAGGTCCCGCATGGGAGACTAATAGCAAAGATAAGACCACATAGATCCAAGGAAATTTGGCAAGTTGGATCCACAATTGGCTAAGAGGCAGGAAGCAGAGAGTAATGATTGAGGGTTTTTTTTTAAACTGAATGTTTGCATCCAGTAGTGTCCCACAAGACTCAGTGTTGGGGCCCTTGTTATTTGTGGTTACATAAATGTTTTAGACTTGAATGTACGAGGGTTGATCAGTAAGTTTTCAGATGATACAAAGTTTGGTGTGGTGGTACATAGGGAGGAGGATAGCCTTAGACTATAAAGAGGACACTTGGCTGGTCTGACAGACTGAAATGGAATTCAGTCTGGATAGATTTGAAGTGATGCACTCGGGTAGGACAAACAAAGCAAGAGAATACATAAAGAACTCTGGGAAGCATCGAGGATCAGAGGACTTTGGTGCACATGTATACCAATCCCTTAAGGTATCAAAACAAGTAGATAATGTGGTTAATAAAGCATTAGTTGAGGTATTGAGTTGAACATAACAGAGGTTATGCTGGGATTGTACATGGGGCCATTTTAGCTCAGTTGGCTGGAGAGCTGGTCTGTAATGCAGAGTAATGCCAAAGTATGGGTTCAATTCTCCTTCTCAACCTCTCCCCTCGCCTGAAGCATGATGACCTCAGGTTAAACCACCAGTTGTCTCTCTCTAATGAGAGAGCAGCCCTATAGCTGGTAAGACCATGGCAACTTTACTTTTATAAAATGCTGGTTCGGCCACAGCTAGAATATTCTGTGCAGTTCTGTAGTCCACATTATAGGAGGGAAATGATAGCACTGGAGAGGGAGGAGAGGAGAGTTGCCTGGGCTGGAGAGATTCAGTTAAGACAATGACAGATTGGGGTTGTTTTCCTTTGAGCAGAGAAAATGGAGGTGCATCAAATTATGAAGGACATAGATACGGGAGAGGGGAAGAAATGTTTCCTTTTGTTGGAAGGATCAAATAACCAAGGGCATAAATCTTGGAAAAGAGGCAGATGACTTAGAGAAGATGGAAGGGAAAATCTTTTCACCCAGGGGTGGTGGGAATCTGGAACTCACTGTCTGTTAGGGTGGTGGAGTAGTATTTAGGTATGCACTTGTGATGCCAAGGCATACGAGTCCATAGACCAAGTGTTGGAAAATGGAATTAGAACAGTTAGGTGGTTGTTTTGACCAGCACAGGCATGATGGGCTGAAGGGCCTATTTCTATGCTGTAAAAACAGAGGCTACAAGAAGGAACCTGAGTGCAATGGCACATCAGAAAGATTGTGCCTCCAACAATTCATCAGTGTGAACTTCATGTTGTAACAAATTATTTGAAACAGAGTATTCAGTACAAATGTAAAAGCAAACACATTGGATAGCTCAGCAGCAATCCTCTCAAAAAGAAAGATAAATAAGCCACTTACTCCACATGATGTCACAGAATTGAATCCGAACAGAATATTCTACATCTGTCCGCCATCCCTGTCAGGACAAATCAATTTAGATTTGTTATCGATTGTTCATTTTTTTTAAGACAAGGAAATATAACCCTACATGCACTGATTTGGAAGTTCTGGCAATTAGTGAAGTGTTATAAACAGCTTGATCACCCCTGGCTGCAGAAGAGAACGTGACTAGATTTTGTTGCTTTCAATTGCTATTGAGCAAACCCTGCTGGGTATATTTTGATGAAATGCATGTGCTCCAATACTTCCACCCCCACCCCATGGGAAAATAGGCTACCCTGGTTGGTCTTGTATTGAATAAGCCAATCCAAATCTCCAACTTCAGAATAGGAAGTCAAAATTTAAGAAGAAAAATCTTTGCTAAATTAAAAGCTCTCATACCTGTATACAAAAATTGCTGTCATATTCTTCCTGCGACAGGTTAAAAACTCGAGTATAGGCACCAACCTGGAACAGGAAACATTTTAATGAGTTACTGCTTTGAGACAGGAACGGATATATGAATCAACGAACAACTCCGAAGTTATTGCAAATCTTCCTATTAAAAACAACTACCTCAGAAACATTATCCAAATAGCATCATTGGAGGGTCAAGTACAACATGACTTCTCTTCCATAGGATGTTTATTTTGAAATGCCAAGCAAGATCAGTTTAGAATGTTGATCGACAGTCAGAATAATTAAATAAGTTGTAGAATGCAAAACAGCTTATGTTCAGAGTTCCAATTAAATTTAAGTTTTACTTTAGTGGGATTGGGAATAATTGTATTTTGCAAATATTTAATGTATCTGTATATTTGTAAACCTTCTCAAGTCTGTGGTGAAAATATGTTGTTGCATATGAAAGTATATAGCATCTTTAGTCCCACTGACTAATCTGTGGTTTAAAATCAACATGAACTCACCGTGTTTGCAGTAACTTGCAGCTCCTTCAGTGGGTCACACTCATGGGGGGCAGACCTGTTACACAACGCCATCTTGAATTCAGCCTTGTTCAAAGTCTTGAATGTAAACTGAAGCTTACTGTACTGCTCATCAAAAGTCATGTTCCAAGCTATATTAAAAATAATTGTTAACTGGTGACCATCATGCTTCGAAGTCTGCTCTGAAAATAGTACATTTGTAGTTTTGAGGTGAGGATCTCAGTTTATGCCCAATAAATCTAAAATTTTGGATCAGTTCCAAGAATTTAATTTCAAAGATATCGAGGTAGCCCTTGACTTTGTATGACGGTGTCTCCACAGCAACTTTTAAGTCCTTTCCTAATAAAATCCAAACTTGGTGCCAGCTTTCGATCACTCAATTTGTGCTATGACACAATGTTAAGATCTACACCAGCTACACATGTTATAGAGGAGACTGGATTTCACATGACCTTTCCAGGGTTATTAGTGGGTAAGTGCAGGGGGATATTCCAATAAGTCAAGAGACCACCTACATGCTCTCAACTCACCTCCACAAAATGGAGGTTAGACGGGTGGCTGCTAAAATTAGCAACCCCTTCTCCAGATGTAAATAAATAAAAAGATCAATAAGGCCCGTTTACAAGGTATTGACTGCAATCATGCACTTATGATAGCTTCATGTTGTTGGCACAGACAACAGGGAAGAAATGGGCAGGCTCTTTTTAATGGCCTATGTGGGAGAAGACAGGAAGGAAAGGTGAACACACACAGTACCCCTATTTGGAGGCCATCTTCTCTCCAAAATGCCGCTGTCCTTTCTTTGGTGCCCACCTGACTTCCAAAACCAGAACTCCACCACCACTGCAGACCCCCATTCAAATCCCTAGGCTCTCTGATACCCCCCCCCCCCCCCCCCACTCTAAAACCTCAGGACCTGCCATTCCAGGACAGCTGTCACCTCCTACGTGGTCCTGACAATGCCCGTTACTGGCTGACTTGGAAGGGAATGATGGATGGAGTTCCGAGCCAGGCCTGCAGCTTTCAATGATAAAATGTCCTTCCACTGATGGCTGTAAATACCACTGTTAGCCAGTCAATTTAGCTGGATGCGTGATGGTTGGCAGATGGGTTTCTACTGGCTGCATCTCAGCTTCTAACTGACTGTCCATCTGGCCAGTGCCTGTAAAATGCAGCCACAGGGCTTGCTGACTCGTGTAAAAGACTTTTGCGTCCACAATGTATTTATTTCATCTTAAGTCTGCTGATAGTTGAAGCAGCTTCCAAACAAAGATATGTTTAATTATCTAAGTTGAAAACAGTAAAGAACTTAAACAACTGCTCTCTGGTATAGTGTTTAACATAGATGAGAATAAAAAAATTGTTTCAGGATTCTGTAGGAACGACCAGGCAGTCTGCTGATACACATCACATCCAAATTCACTAAAATGCACCAGGTTCGTATTGAGAAAGAGGAGTGTTTACTCAGAGATCTCAGACAAGAGGAGGATTCTGGAAACAATGGAGTGGAATCTTGAAGTTATCCAGCAAAATTTAAGTCCTATTGAAGATAAATTCTCAAAGTTGGAGAAATAAATGGAGCAGCAAGACAAGCTGACATTTTGAAGGTGAGGGAATGTATTGTGGCTCAGTTCAGAGAAACCAGTTAAGATAACAGATCTGAAACATTAGAGAAAACAGTTTTGAGATATATAAATGACAGATGAAACTGTAGATGGGTGGGTTAGTAAGTCTGCAGATGATACAAAAATTGGTGGAGTTGTGGATAATGTAGAAAGTTGTCAAAGGATACAATGGGATATAGATCAGTTGCAGATATTGGTGGAGAAATGGCAGATAGAGTTAATCCAGTTAAGTGTGAGGTGCTGCACTTTGGGAAATCAAAGGTTAAGGAAAGGTATACAGTTAATGTCAGGACCCTGAACAGCATTGATGTACAGAGGGATCTTGGGGTACAAGTCCATGGCACCCTGAAAGTGGCCACACAAGTAGACAAGATGGTAAAGAAGGCGTATGGCATGCTTGCTTTTATCGGTCAGAGAATTGAGTACAAGAGTCAGGATGTCACATTGCAGCTTTCTAAGACTTTGGTTAGGCCAAAGTTAGAGTGTAGCATTCAATTCCAGTTTCCACATTACAGGAGGATGTGGAAGCTTTAAAGAGGGTACAGAAGAGGGTTACCAGGATTCTGCCTGGATTAGAGGATATGAACTATTAAGGACAGACTAGAAAAACTCAGGTTATTTTCTCTGGAGCAGCAGAGGAGAGACTTGATAGTAATCTATAAAATTATAAGATACACAGAGAGGCTTGACAGAATTTTCCTCCAGTAGTTGAAGTGTCTAAAACTAGGAGGCATGCGTTTAAGATAAGAGTGGGAAAATTAAAAAGATGTAAGGGGCAAGTTTTTTAAAAAAACACACAGAGTGTGGTAGAAGTGTGGAGCACACTTTCAGGGGTGGTGGTTGAGGCACATACAATAGAGGCATCCAAAAGACTTTTAGATAAACACATGACTATGCAAGGAATGGAGGGATATGGACGAAGGACAGACAGAAGGGATTAGTTTAATTTGGCATCATGTGGGCACAACATTGTGGGCCGAAGGGCCCATTCCTGTGCTGTACAGTTCTTTGTTTCTGTCTATTCAAGGGCAATTCTGCAGTAGTTAACAAACTGATCAAACAAACGGTGCTTCATTGTGATTTTCCTACTTGGGTTGTCGCTATTTCAGCAATATCTAATTAATTTTCAGCTGGAATTCAAATTGGAATATAGTTGTAGCAATCTTTGTAAGCATTTGTATTGGTGGCTCAGTGGGTCTGGGTTCAATGCCTGGCCGATTCACAGTCATGAGTTTTGCTTGAAGTTTTACTGGGCATAACCAAGTTCAGAAAGAAAGGATGTTTGTTTCGCCTGGCTGGAGACTCTCATATCTACTGCCGGGGTAAAGAGCAAGGAATTGTGGACAGATGATATGAGAATTTGTTCACTTACATGGTGATAAATTTTAGAAAAATCTCTACTCCTCAGGGCTGTGCAGGCTCAATGTTTGAATAGTTTCAAGTCAGAATAGATGAGTTTCTGAAAATTGATGACATTAAGTAAAGTGGAGATCGCCAGAAAATGGTGTTGAGATGGTTGGCCATGATCCAGAAAAATGGGGAAGACTCGACGTGCTGAATGGCCTGTTCATATATGACCCTGTCACTACCGAGAGAGGCAGTCTTTTCAAGTGGAAAGACTGTTGCTGTTAGTGCCTGACAGATCAGATTTAATGTAATCCCTCAAAAGAACCCAATCAGAAAGAAATCTGTCTTCTGTCTGTTTTGAAAGAACTTTCAAAGAAGGCATTTTGTTATGTTTTCCTTTATTGGTCAGTGCATTGTGTATAGGAGTTGGGAGGTCATGTTGCTGCTGTACAGGACATTGGTTAGGCCACTGTTGGAATATTGCAAGCAATTCTAGTCTCCTTCCTATCGGAAGTACGTTGTGAAACTTGAAAGGGTTCAGAAAAGGATGTTGCCAGGGTTAGAAGGTTTGAGTTGTAGGAAGAGGCTGAATAGGCTGGAGCTGTTTTTCCTGGAGTGTCGGTGGCTGTGGGATGACCTTTATGGAGGATTATATAATCATGCAGGGCATGGAGGGGGTAAATACACAAAGTCTTTTCCCTGGGGTGGGGGAGTCCAGGACTAGAGGGAGTAAGTTTGAGGTGAGAGGGGAAAGATATAGAAGGGACCTAAGGGGCAACTTTTTCATGCAGAGTGGGTACATGTATGGTATATCCTGCCAGAGGAAGTGGTGGAGGCTGGTACAATTGCAACATTTAAAAGGCATCTGGATGGGTATATGAATGGTAAGGGTTTAGAGTGATATGGGCCAAGTGCTGGCAAATGGGACTAGATCAGGTAAGGATATCTGGTCAGCATGGACGAGTTGGACCGAAGTATCTGCTCCATGCTGTACTTCTCTGTGACTCTATAACTTTCCTACACCAGACAAAGTGGTGGATGCAGGTACATTTACAATGTTTAAGAGTCTTTTTAATAGGTTCATCAATAGGAAAGGTTTGGAGGGATTTGACCAGGTGTAGCAAATGGGACTAGTTTAGATCAGGAACATGGTCAACGTGGACTGGTTAGGCCAAACGGCCTGTTTCCATGCTGCATGACTCTATGAACAAGAATGGAACCTGATGACAGTTACAATGATAAAGTAGGCCTCATACTGCAGAACATAGATAAAATGTGCATCTTTTATAGAAATCACAGTCATGTTATGGCACAGAAAGAGGTCATTAATTTCATCATGCCTTTTCTGGCTCATTGACATTGAGTAATGATACTCATTTAATCTCTTGATTTTCCCCCATTCCCTGGCACATTACTTTTATCCAGATAATTATCTAATGCCCTCTTGAATGCCTCAAATTGGACCTGCCTCCATCACACTTCCAGGCAGTGCATTGTATACCCTACATAGTGTGAAAAAAAAAAATTTTCTTCAAGGTCCTTCAAATTTTGTTTTGTTTCTAAACATAAATGGAAACAAATCTTCAGTATAAGTTCAAAATTGCTAATGGAAGCACAGAGGTCATAACTAGCATATTGTTGCACCATCTTATGTTTATCTCCCTCAAACATGTTAGCACACCTCCAATAATTTAATAGATGGATCAGCTTAAGCAATGCCTTTATGAACAAGGGTATTTTTCATTTTGTTGCTTGGTCTTTACATAACTTCATTCAGAGGATGCCAGATTTTTGCATTTCTTTGGACAGCCTCCCTCGGGAGCTATGAAGAAAAACTTGCCCTTTCTCGATTTCTAATTTACAATCAAATCCCTCAGATGTCCCCACCCCCAACAAATCTTTACTATGATGCATTAAAAATATTGATTTTAAATTTATCAATTCAAAACAAATTATAATTTAGGAGTCAGGTCACCAACTTGACAACTTTTGAAATTTTATTTTCAACATAATAGTGTCAATATACAATCAATGGTCCCACCTTGATGCAAATATCTACAAATTTTCAGTCATCCCAATTTACAGACAATTCCACAAGGCTACCGTGTAGCAAACCATATGGTGTTCTGAGGAAGGGTCACTGGACCCAAAACATTAACTCTGTGTTATCTCCAAAGATGCTACCAGACCTGTTGGATTTTCCAACATCTACAGTTCTTTGCAGCTTTATATAGCAGGGTTTAATTTCCTCCAATCACTCACACATTAATAGATTCACTTTTAACTTCCTAAATGTGAGGATGACTGTTTTGATCCTGAGCAGGCAGATTTCCACACGTGCAATGTAAACCTACATACCATCCAGAGTATGAATCACAGCTGCCTAAACCCAGAGTAGTGTTGCAAGCTCTGCCCAAATTAAGTCAGTTAACTGACCAGATACTTAAACTGTGATCAGAGATGTTCAGGGCCACATGACACAATGAGCAACTTCATTCAAAATGCATTTTTACCTGGTGAATATCCAAAAGCAAAAGGACATCTGACCCAAACACCTTCATTTGTGGTAAACTGTAAAACAAGGTTGAAAATACAATACATTAGGGGGATGAGTATAAAATTTTGAGGTAAAAATATGAATAGCCATAAAATATTCACATTTTTACACTTTTACATTTTTACACTTGTATGCACAAACTGAACACGCAATATCGAGGAACAGGGCAGAATCTTTGAGAATAGAATTTTCCGATTCCAAAAATAATTTCTATGTTGGCCAAATTACTTTCAAATCTGAGCGTTCGATTGAGAAAATATAGAAATGCTCTGTTCAAAAACTCAACACTTAGCACAGCACACACGCACGCACACCAAATGATCCCAGCCTGGACTTGGAATCTGCACTCGCTGGATTGATTTTAACCATCGAGTAACAGGAGGAGTATCACAAGTCACCTTGGCATCTGGGTTGAACAGGAAACCAATAGATCCAGAATTCCTGTTCAGGATGGCAGACGACAACTAGAAAACGTGCATGGATGGTGCAAGCTAACAAAATACCACAATTAGGTGTGTTTATGAAGCATTAACTAGAAAATAAAGAAAATCAAATTCTAATTAAGATGGAAGAATGGAAAAGTTTTACCTTTACACAAAGTCTTGGATTTGGATCTACGCGTGAATACCTGACCTATTCAAAAAAGCCAGTATTATTTTCCACACAAGAATTGACTGAGATTCTTTTAAAAATCAAAACTATATTCATTAAAGTGCCTACCTTAAAATAATTTGGATGACAAAAGCCATGCAGATTACCATATTTAATTCATTCAGGGAGACCTTTGATTTTCCTAATCTGTTCAAATCACATTTGTCTTTTTCTTTTAAAACAACTGCAGTTTAACATTTGTTTATGAGGTTGAATTTTGTAATTGATTATAAAATTGGCAATAATCTGCCTTAGTACTTCAAAATTTGAGCTTTGGTCCAATTTTAATGGATCATTCTTACAAAATTTTGAAAATGCCCTGTTGCAATCTGTGCTTCATCAGTCTGCTGCTATGTTTAATTCGCCAAAATCTCTAGCTCTCCACAATTAGTCTAATGCCCTCAGTCATGACTGGACGAGTTCATCTGCTGCTAAGCCCCACAGAAATATCACATATGCTTTGTTGTATTTGAATCATAATTGGCAAGGTTTCTGTTGGGGCCAGCCTGAAAGTTTTATAGAACAAAGTCATGCATCAGAAAATGTAAATAATTGACATTAAAGAAATCTTGTTAGCTGACAAATAAATGTCATACTATGCTATCAGACTATTATCCTGATTTCTAAAGTGCAAAACATCCCCCGAAACTGCTACAACTTGCGCTAATCAAACTGAAAACTTGGAAATGGTTCAAATTAGAAAGCACTTGTGTTGAAAGGTCAAATTTGTGGTTGCTAGTCAGAAGAGGAAACACAGGCTCAATATTATATATAAAATATTTTCTTTGATTTTAGTTGTGCAAATTGCTGCTTTGCTTTTTATCCTTTGAAATATTCAGGTGATGAATCAAATTCCGTTTCCCTTTTCTCAACTTTAAGTATAATTTTTAAAAAGTCAACCACATCCTTTTGGAAAGAACTAATGGTTTTCCCTCAATTTGGTTGTTATTCTTAAAAGTATGCCTTCTGGAACAGACTCAGCCACCAGTACATTATTGTTCTTTTTCCAAATGATCTTGTCAACTCCATAAAGCTATCCACCACATTCCCGCAATCTTTTTACCTCTAGAAAAATATTATGCAGGATTTGGCTGTGCATTCAAGTTCATAACATATGTACTTACTTTATGTTGTCTTTTGTGGAAGGAATTTTGTAGATCAATGCAATGGTCACTGCTTCTAGTCATCCAGCAGAGGTTTACACTGACTTCCATAGGACAGACCTGTTCCCAGGCCAATTCCTGTGATACATGATCATACGTTATACCATTCCAAAGCTCAGCTGTATCTGAAATCAGATATCAGAAACTGGGTTAAAGAATATTTACAAGTGCAGTTATAATTGGTATTAATGTATCAATTGTTTATGCCATTGAACATATATTTATCTGCAAAAGGCTTCTAATGCATGCTCAGTTCTTCAATGACCCAATTTAAATTCACTGAAAATCACTTCTGAAAATTCTAAAAAAACAATTAAGTAGATTCTGCTGGACATGCCTCAACTCATGACTCCCCAAAGCCTACCCTCCATCAACAAATAAAAAGTCAGCAGTCTGATGGAATACTCTGTTTTTCACTGGCGAGATGCAGCTCCAACAACATTCAAGAAGTTCTATTGGCATCCCATCCACAACCTTCTATGTTTTCTCCTAACACACAGTAGCAACAGTATGTCCCATCTACATGATACCCCTCAGCAACACACCAAGAATCCTTCAACAGTAATTTCTAACTTGCAGCCTCTACCACCTAGAAGGACAAATGCAGCAAATGCACAGGAACATCATGTTCTCCTCCAAGCCACACAGCTAGACCTAGAACTATATCATGATATCTTCACTGTTGCTGGAACTACATTCCTTCAGAGATGCAAGTTTATCTCCAAAAGGGTATTTTACCTGTTGTAGCAATGTTTGTTTTATCTCTCATAAAATAAGAAACTGGGCATGGATACCAGACATTTATTCAAGATAAATCAACAGACATTTATTCAAGATAATTATTATATACAAGCATTATATTCACAGGCACACAAGCGTCGACTAAATTAAAACAGAGCAGCATACTTCTAATTGGGGTGTCATGCTTCAAGTGAACCGGGTAAAATGGAATAGGAGACCTTTAAACCCTCAGGTCACATGCTCTGATGCATAGTGACATTATGACCAGTGTCGCTTCAAGGTATCCTGACATAATGACTGAGGCATAATGCAACAAACTGCATCACATAGACGACAGCCATTCAGGAAGCTCGCTATATCCTTCTAAAGGGCAATTAGGGATGGTCAAAAAATGCTGACCAGTCTAGTTACCTCATATCCTGTGAAACAATATGATGTAATTGTATGTGCTTGTTGATACTTTTTTTTTGTTAAAGTGAGCTTACCAGCAACTGTGTACCGATAACCAACTCCTGGTTCAGGTCAGTTGAATGCTGACCCAGGGGCCTTATTGTTGGAGTGATAATGTTCCTACCCCTGAACCCGGAGACCTAGGTTCAAGTCTCACTTGCTCCAGAGGTGTATGGTAACATCTCTGAACAGGTGTGCAGAAACAACAACAAAGAAAAGCAGCAAATGTTTTGGATTCAGCTTTCTCAAGATAGTTAAATTCCAGATCTCTGACAATGGGTCACCCAGAGTATGCTGAAATATAGAAAGACAAGATCCCTGCCCCCACATATCCCGACTACAGCAAAGGAAAATGGAGAAGAAAATTACAAATAGTTCTTGTACAAACATTAAAGACAGACCTCTAGCTGAAATTAACAAACAAATGAATTATACTACATCTTGCATGGACACAAATTAGCACCACTTTGGTATTTCCATTTATGAAACTTTTTACTTGAAAGATCTCTCCCAATTTCCTAAGACAGAGTCAAATTTGAAAGCATTTTGCTTCTACTGATTCACATTTGCCAGAGTATTTGTTTAAAAGTCGTCAGAGATATTTGAACAGTTGTATGAGACCCACCCACTACCCATAAGCAATAGGTCAGTATCAAACTCAGCTCCTGGAAGTGGTTAAATGTTATTCTCATTTCATCTTCCAAACTGCTGATCCAAAGACCACTAATTTACTGAAGAGGAGTTGTTTTTAATCTGAAGCGTTTTATTTAACACGTCAGTAAGTTAGCTTCCAGCAACTAGAGCAAACAAGATGTTCAAAGTAAAGACTCTAGATGACAGGGAAATCTGTTTGTGTATTGCAAAAGAGAATAATTTTCTGAAAAGCATGCTCATTTTGGGTGTTTGGGTTTAATAGAATGAATAAATATTCACATCGACTTGGAGCTTTTGCATTTTTTTAGGCCAAATGATTCTAATACATATTTGAGAGAGTACATTACATGGAATAAAGTGCATAACGGTTTATATTAGTTAAATAACAAGAATATTCAAGTTAAAAATCTCACTATACCAGGTTATAATCAAGGTTTGTTTGGAAGCACTAGCTTTCAAAGCGCTGCTCCTTCATCAAGTGGTGCAGTGCTCCAAAAGGTAGTGCTTCCAAATAAACCTGCTGGTTTATAACCTGGTGTTGTGAGATTTTTAACTTTGTCCACCTCAGACCAACACCGGCACTTCCAAGTCATGAATATTAAAGATTAATTTGCCCTGAAACTCCAGCTCCACCCAATTATTTGATAATCTGATTCAACATCAAGAAACCACAATGATAGTATTTCACAAACTAAATTGCATTAATTTGAGAGATTTTCAGTTGTAATCCTCTCAAGTTTATATCTGTTACAGTAATAACAGCAAAGTTGAATTACCTTCCTCTGTTGTGCCAAAATCTAATGATATTATAATTCTAGAACTTTAAATAATTTGCTATCGATTTCTGTTGTGCCAAATGTTTTTTTTTCCCCAAATAAAATCCCCAAGATACAGTATTCAAAGTCATGAGAAATTAAGCAAGTGGTTCCCACTGGGTGTGTAACAGAGTTATGGCATAATCAACCAGGAGAGGCTATTGAACTAAATGTAAGGGCAGAAGCTCCTGGCCCTGAAGCCAGTGGGACTGGGGACAAGTGATAGGTCCTGGAACCCTACTGCCATCCCACCTTAACAAGTTCTGGGTGGGAAGGTCTACGCACTCTCTCTATTGCTATGTGAGGTCTCATGTGTCAATAATGACCACTTAAGGACCAAGTCAAGTCCTTTTCCCAGCTGGGCTGCAATGATTATTCTTGCCCCAAAAAGGATGGACATAACAGTAGACATACACGACTATTAAACTAGACTTGGTGTGGGGGAAGAGTTCTAACTAATCCAAACATATTTTATAATAATGAGGGACTGTACCAAAGGTAGAGGGCGTGGTTGGAAATGGAGGGTCACTGACAGCCACCCTCATTACCTTGTCTCAGATACCCCTCCCTTTGCAAGAAGGCAATGTTTCAAGAAGTCAGCTCAGCTCCACCTTCAAGGGCAACAAGGGATAGGCAATAAATATTGACCCACTAAGAGACACCCTAAACTCATGAATGAATTAAAAAGAATCCAGAGACTATGCACCCATCCAACAAAAACACCCTTACCTGATAGTATTGTTCTTGGGATTTTGGTTCTTTAGGAGCATCCACAGCCTTTTTGGTGACCGTGCAACGTACAAGAACTGCGGAGCTCTGACGGGCCAGCAGTTTTCACTGGTGGGACTTGATCTTGAGAAGCCCTCCAAATAATCTGACTAGAGGAAGTTGCAGCAGGGTTTGCTCTTTAGAGATAGCTCAGGTATCTTGCCACCTGCTAAACAAGCGAGTGAGACCCCCACCACCCCCCCCCCCCCCCCACCCCAGCACCCAAATAGGGAAGGGATTGAGGGGTCACATTTGAAGGTGGGTCTATGAATCAGAATTATCAAAGACATTCCTGGACAAAAAAGGGAACATTCTTGCAGTGCAATCAATGCCCTTAACTCTGGCTTCCATGTTCCCACACACATTTGGACAGTATGCTTGTTTAGTTTATGCTAAAAAGCCTGACCATTGGGTATGGGGGTGGATACAAAGGCCATGTTCAAGCTCATGCCTAACATTGCCCATTCCACACCCATCAGAAAACTGAGGGGAGAGAAGGATAGAAGCCATTGATTTCTCAATTAAATCAATAACACTTTTAATCACAATCAACCCACAATAAAACAATAGTTATGTGTACAAGTGGATTGGTGGTGAAACTGGATATAGGCAGGGTGAAATAAAGGTCCCTGTTTTGCATTGGTTTCCTGTTACAATCAATGCCTGACGTTCTGTGCCATTCACTGAAGGTTTATATCCCTGCCTACATTCAATTTCACTCCAGATGTCTTTACTTAGTCACTGAGAATGCATGCAAGATTTTCTTGTAAAAAGTTAAGTTTGGTGACTTACAGTTTTTAAACGGACAAAGTTGTACCCTTCTAGCATCAGGCAGTGCTGACCAGCCCTGGAAATACAACGACAAAGCAGAGTTCTCAAAAAAAGTAAAAGGTGTCATGTTTTCTCTCCAAGTGAAAAACCAGGTTTTCGCTGCAGAAAAGCGAGAACCTTAGAAAATAATCTAAGGATAACACTTACACATTTTATAAAAATATTGATGGTTTTAAGCAGAAGTACAAATTATCCATTGCAAGACTGAAGTAAAAACAATTAAATAAAAGTACTTATGTTTTTCCAAGTTCCAATATAATTTGCATTTAGCTCCTCTTTAAATACTTTATTGTCTCAGTATTCAGGAATTCATTAATATCTTTGAGACCGATAAGTTGAATGTTTCACCTTTCACATTCAAAGAATAATGATGCAAATACACTCACTGATTACCTCAATACACAAACAGGGCAATATCCGAGAGTATGGCAAGGTGACTTCTTTGGAGTCTTGGACTTTAATCTATATTTAAAAAAATAGTTTCAGCAATGACACTATAACAATAAACATCCAATTATATAAAAAGAGTAAAGAACTAAATCCACAGCTCCAAAATGCCCAAATCTGAAGGGGACAGAGTTGGGGATAAGGAGGAAATCAGGTGTGGAACCCGTTTGTACAGAGATTCTGCTCCCTTTTCCCTGGGCATTCCATTGACCCGGATTTCAGCGGGCAGATCACCAGTCTCCTCAGTTTATATTAAAGGGGGCTTCTTGGAGCTGCAGGTTGAACAAGCACCAGGCCTTCCCAAAAAGACTTCCATCCTTTACACCCTCAAAGGCTTCACTGGACCTTATGGGTGATAATTATAAATTTGTTTTGTTGACTAAGGTAATTTTCTTGAAATGGCTCAATTCTTTTGTCTCATCACAGTGTAGCTACATTAAAAGCCAAACAATTCATTCTTGGTGGCAAGAGGGTTCCACGTGGCATTGTTCCAGCTTATAAAGTTTCATCAATGGGCCACAGCATAGTCTTGAAATGACCCCACTCTTGTAATATGTCACATGGTACATAGCCTAGTGTGGATTGGGATTCCCCTCCATCATTTTTCAACCAAAAGTGAAGACAACACAAAGTATGGAGTCTACATTTTTCAAAGGAGATGGAATTTAATGTCTAAATTAAACTGTGATTATTTACCAATGCACTGATTCCCACATCTTCACAAATAAACCATTTGTGGCATAAGCGCACATGATAGGCAAGATCTTCTACGATTTCAGAAACCTGAACAGACAATGACTTCTGTTTTTTGTCAATAACATAGTCTAATTTGCCAGCTGAAATATAATAAGAAAATAATTAATGTATTCAGTATTCAAATTCTGAAATCTAGTGTATTATCAACAAGTAATTTATGCATGCCAATAACTCTTTGGTAATTTTCTTTCTTTAAAAGATAAAATTTTTAAAACTGTGCACATGATCAAATTTGATCATTATAAATTATACACATTGTAGACCAGCCTTAAGCTCTTAAAAATTACATTGTATTTTATTAAAATATAGACTACAATGACAGTGCATATTAAAAGGTATTCCCTGTATATTTTATGATTTACTCTACATAATTATAAAACCCCAGTACAAATCCTTGCTCAAAGCCAACCCATCACAATATGATAATATATAAAAGAAAAGATAAGGGTAAGGTAGAATATTGGTTTTGCTACAGTACTAGAAATAGAGAGGCCTAGACTAATGATCCAGATATACAAGTTTCAAAACCCACAAATGGTAGCGAAGGAATTTTCACTGAATTAAATAAATCAGTGTGGAAGAAAACAAAAATAGTTTCTGTAATGGTGACCATTAAACTTTCCAATTGTAAAGCAATCCATTTGTTATATCAATGTCCTCAGGGAAGGAAGTAGATCATGTTTACCCAGACAGGCCAAAATGTGACTGCAGACCCACAGTAATATGATTAGATCTGGTAGTTCATCAGAGCCATTTAAAAAAAAAAGTCATCTCACCATTTTCTTAAGGGCAAATAGGATGGGTGACAAATACTAACATCATCCACATTAACAATAAGTGAAATAAAATAGACATTTCTCCACAAGGTGGTGCAAGGAGAAACAATGGGCTCATCAGCAACTTTGCAGGCTGAATTATCCCAGCCAGTGATAGAGGACTGGAGGTTGGATAACGAAATTACAGACAAACAATTAAGAGGCAACTTCCTGGAAGATTGCTGAGCCAGCCTCACTACTGGCCAGTGGGGGCTCAAGACCCATATTTGATCTAATGTTGGGACCCAATTCCCATTGCAAAATACAGACACTAACGTATCATTACAGAAACTAGGGAATAGGTTCCTCATCTCCCTTTAGCTCAATGCATGACCCATGGAAATTTCAGGAATAAAATAAAGAAGAAAATGATGGACTATCAGAGTTTAAAATAGTTATTACTCAATTTGTATAATTTATTACTATTTTACTTTACCTATACATGTTGAGATACTTTTTCCAATATCTTTATCAGTGCAATCTAAAATAGAAAAACAAAGTTAAAACCTAAATAATATCAAACTACTTCTGCAAGAACTGTCAGATAATCATAGAATGTTAATTCTCCACCACCATCACCTGACAGATAAATCCAGTTCCTAGTCATGGAGGTCTAATATGCACCAACTATGATATCATACAGTCAGAGATGTACAGCATGGAAACGGAACCTTTGGTCCAACTCGTCCATGCCAACCAGATATCCTAACCTAATCCAGTCCCATTTGCCAGCACTTGGCCCTTATTCCTCTAAATGCTTCCTATTCATATACCTATCCAGATGTCTCTTAAATATTGTATTTGTGCCAGCCTCCACCACTTCCTCTGGTAGCTGATTCCACACACGCACCACCCTCTGCGTGAAAAAGTTGCCTCTTAGATCCCTTTTAAATTTTACCCCGTCACCCTAAACTTATGCCCTCTACTTTTGGATTCTCCCACCCCAGGGAAAAACCTTGTCTATTTATCCTTTCCATGCCCCTCATGATTTTATAAACCTCAACCTCCAATGCTCCAGGGAAAACAGCCCCAGACTATTCAACCTCTCCCTATAGCTCAAACCTGCCAACCCTGGCAACATCCTAAATCTTTTCTGAACTCTTTCAGGTTTCACAACATTCTCCTGATAGGAAGGAGACCAGAATTGCACACGATATTCCAACAGTGGCCTAACCAATGTCCCATACAGCCACAACATGAGCCCCCAACTCCTGGAATCAATGCTCTGACCAATAAAGGAAAGCATACGAAATGCCTTCTCCACTACCCTATCTACCTGCGACTCCACTTTCAAGGAACTACGAACCTGCACTCCAAGATCTCTTTGCTCAGCAACACTCCCCAGGACCTTACCATTAAATCTAAGGATGTGTGTGATAATAGTATTTTCACACTCTTATTAAACTGATAATGCTGAGAAATTGCTGTATCCTTAACATGGCAGCAATTTTAGGGTTTTTTTGTTAGACAGAACTGCTTACCTCAGCCAAATTTTATACAAGGTTTCCACAATACAAAAAGGGAAATTTCAGTGGAAAGTGGCAATGGTTTTAAATCATACACAAAGTTTATGATTTTTTGTCACATATTCATGATCTTACACCACAAGATAATGTTGTCAAAAAACAGCAACTTCAACACCACACAGATGTCATGATGATATCTTTTACCTCCTACTTGGTATTCCTGTTGTATGAAGGCATCACAATAGTAAGGAATTGTCTTAAGTGTCACTTGAGTATATTCTTCCATTTCAGCACTGAAACAATCATATTCAATTTGTACCTGTCATAAGAGAATAGCAGTGGAAACAAGAGTGTTTGGTTACAAATTTAAAAGATACACCACCCATGTTAAAGGAGTAACATTTGATTAATGTACACTTAACATTTGTGCAGCCATATCTGAAACAGGAACTCTATTATTTACTTGTCTTGGAAATTAGCCGGGCAGTAAGATTTAAAAAAAACATACACAACTTTATAAACAAAGAACAAAAACAAAGACTTGAATGTCTAATTACAGACAGCACAGTGACACATCACAAAAAGATCAAGATCAAAGTTTAATCAGAGATAGGTGGGAATGTGCAATGGAGGTCATAATCAGATCAACTGTGATCTTAATGAATGGCAAAGCAGGCTAAGGGGCTGTTGAACCTATTCATGCTCCTATTTCTTGGAGATTGGCAAATTTGCATTGAGTGACTGAAGTGATAAGGATTTCAGTTCTGTGGAGAGAGATTAAAGAAACTGAGATTGTAGTCCTCAGAGCAAACTGTTGTTTTTTTTATTTTTCTGCTGAGAACGACCAAATATTTCCAATATGTTCCATTATTTTTTGCCTGATTTTTAGTATTTGCAATTTTTTCCCCCTTTTTTTAAAAATCACTATGGTTCACTGGTGTCAACTTGCATCTCCCTCTAGACATAGTGCCTACTATTCACAGAGTGTATTTGCTCCATCAAAAATGCCAAATTGCTGGAGGCTGCTAATAAATAGTGATATTCAGCTAATAAATACTGATCAAAGAGTGGATACAAATAGGGAAATTTTCAAATGATTAATCTTTGGATGGGGGCATTTAAATCTCCATCGGTAAATCACAGCTAGGATTATTTTGAGAATGTTAATCCTTTTATAATAAGCAGATTAAAATGTCTTAAAATAACAGAAGCAGGAAGTCGATCCAACTATCTTAAACAATGAAAGATCAGGAATTTCCTCAATTAATTTTTTGGCATGACTCTGAAAATTGTATAGAGATCAACAAAGCTAAATTTTCTTCATAATTTGAGAAAAGCCCATCTAAGAAATGTTAAGCAACTGTTGTATAGTGTATAACAATGTCCTCAGTTTTACAGTAACCTGACACTGAAACTTATACTAATCATTTGCTTATGACATCTCTTTAAAAATACTCCACAAAGGTAACAGGAAGTGAAACACTTTGCAGCTGGCTCCTAAATATCAAACTAAAACATATATTTGAACATTAATGTTTCAAGCCTAACTAAGGATCAAAATCAAATCAAAATGGCAAAGCACAGCTTCCTTAACTATGAAACCTCTGGCAATAATATTGGCCAGCCAGCAACGCCCATGTCCCACAAATGAACAAACAAAATTTATAGTTTTGGTTGGGATCTCAGATAGGATCTGATTCCAAATACTATCCTAAACCAGGCTAATGGGAGCCTTTGCTTCATTGAAGAAATAAAAAATACAAACAAATTAAGTTAACTATGCTTAGGAATCTGACTGTGCATATGAATAGAATGTAGTCAGAGATTTCCAAACTGATTCAGATTTTAATTTATTCAAACCTCAAATATATGCACATTTTACTTTGTTGTCTCAGTTATCAGACCATATTAGACCCAGTCTCACCTATTATATAGTGATTTTTTAAAAAACATTATTGTTTAACAGCACATGGTGTACTTATTGTTCCTGAGAAGACAGCCACAGTCCACATCTATTTCTTTAGGCCTTGTCAGACAAGCATAAGACAAAGATACAGAAGTCGATCAAATGACCAATTGATCCTGCTCTGGGCATTCAATACAATCATGGCAAATCTTCAGCTTCAACTTCACTTTACTGCCCGTATCCCTGGGACCCCTGAAAAACCCAAACATCTAGGCAAAAGTGAGGACTGCAGATGCTGGAAACCAGAGTCGAGATTAGAGTGGTGCTGTAAAAGCACAGCAGGTCAGGCAGCATCCGAGGAGCAGGAAAATCTAATCTAAACCCAAACATCTCTCTAGCTCAGCCTTAAATAGATTCACTGATGGCATACTCACAAACCACTGGGAGTAGAGAAGTCCAAAGATACATGTTCTTTCAACTGGAGAAATTTTTCCAGCCAAATGATTGGCTCCTTACCCTAAAATCATGCCCATTGGTTTTAGATTCCCATCCACAGGAAATAATACGTCAGTATCTATCCTGTTAAGTCCTTTCATATTTCAATGAAAGACCAATCATTCTTCCCAACTCCAAAGAATATAGACAGCATCTCATCATAGGAGAAACTACCATCCCCTAGCGATTGTGTATTATGCACCTTCTAGTTATTAGATACATTTGAGTGGCTGGTCAATACGTTTCACACAAATCAGATTTCAGTCACCTATCAGCCAAATTGGATAAGAGTGGCAGGTTTCTTTTCAAAAAAAAAGCACTAGATAGATAGATTTTGACATCAATTTCACAGAAGTCAGTTTTTTTATTTTGAGAATTTTAAATTGAACTAATCTTCAAAACAGCAACAATTAATTTATTGTCTCATTTCTGGGGAAGAATATGGTTGTCTCTAAGGGGATGCAATGAAGGTCCATCATATTGAGCACAATCAGTCTATATTCACTGGAGTTAAGTAGAATGAGAGGCCACCTCATTGAAATGTACAATATCCTGAGAGAGTTTTACAAGGGTTAATTCTGAGTGTTTGCTTCCCCCCTAGCTTGAGTGTCCAGAATTCTGGTGGGATTATAATCTCGGGATAAAAGAGATTGGCTTTACAGGACATAAAGAAGGAGAATTTTTGCATTGTAAACCTTTGGTGCTCTCTATCCCAGGGGGCTGTAATTTAAGAATGTAATTAGCCACAATCCAAAAGAACATTAGGCATGTATTCATTAAAGAGAGACACAGGCAAACACAGGAACATAATTTATCTTGAAGAACAGAATTCCAGAAACAAGGGAAAATTGAAGAAACAGACTTCTGAAAAATACCATAGCCAGAACAGGGACCAAACCCACATTCTCCCTTAATGGCCAGCCATCCAGTAAACTGAGCTATCTAACCCTACAAATGCACCAACGTAGAGCAAATTCCTGACTGAGTTCAATAGATCCTTGGACACTAAAGATTCATCCAATAAGATTTTCCATTACGATAAGATTAGCAAATATCTAGTTGGGCCCCACTTTCCTACTGCAATGCCGCGGGGAAAGTTGGGATCAAGTAGATATTTGCTAATCTTATGTTAATAGATAATCTTATTGGATGGCAGAGCAAGCTTGAAGGTTTGTTTGTTCCACTCTGCCCCTAGGCCTTAGACTTTAACAATTACCTTTTACTATTAAACATAATGATCCAGCTGTATGTTAATCTAAGACAATAGCACCAGAATGACTCATGCTGCTATTATGCTTCATCTGATGTCAACAGATGACAGACATTCTGTGAATCATGAATACCACAAATCATTGGCCAATTTGCCAGACTGTTGTTAGATTGGCAAAATTGTCTCTATCATTTAACTTCCCCATAATTTTCATTAAATTGTGAGGTTTGTACATTATTTATTGATTAAATCACTACAAAAAATTACACTACCAGAATAATTAATAATATTTTCTTGTCCAAATAGTAAATAATTAAAAGTATGGAATCTTCAAATTACCAAATTTTATGAGATTTTAAAAATCTGAAAAGGTTTACTCTACTTAATGTTTTACTTACTTTTCTATTCCTTCAGTCAAATAATGTTTATTTCCAATCTGATGCAATTTTTGTATTCATCTTCCTCAATCCTTATCCTCAATTCTTTGATGTCATTTGTTAAGGAGTCACACTGATTGTCACATTATTCCTTTCAGTCCCAGGTATTTTATTCCCCTTACTACAGTATTATTATCTCACACTTCCAACAATGCTGGGAGTTTTAAAGGAACTTTAAAGCTAATCATACAATTGTTGTCAACCAATGGAATCTATGACTTTATAGCAGAACTGAACAGATTACAGCTTGTTTTACTACAGATTTTTAATTGTTAAGGGTTTAACATCAAGATTCAAACTTACAGGATGTCCTATAAACTTCTTATATCCATGTTTATTGAATTTCACAATAACACATTGGTACCGGAACGTCGTCATTGATAAAGAGCACATTTCCACACCACGGATATGTTCTGAAATGCAAGATCAAGCAAATATAACACACTTCGTTATTAACACAGCAACTACATGTGGAGAAGAAGACAGTATCATTGCAAAGACAACTTTGATATTTGGGAAGGAGATGGGCAGGTTCTGGTTAGGATGTATATGGAGATTTATTGCATTCCAATAGGAGTGTTAATCTGCTCATGTACAACTAGTCTAGACGTTCTCACACAGTACACAGTAAACATTTTCAATATGCACCAAAGTCCCCCAAACTAACCATTTCCTGCTTCTTTATCCATATTTTCTTCATAACTTGCATTGACATTTCTTATTGCCACATTTTCTCTCACAGGAAAAAGAGGACCAAAGCAAATAGTAATTGCTCAGCTGATGAGTAATATACTTGTCAAAAGTCATATCCTCAAGTCTCCTGCTATTATCAAAGGATATGGTAAATGAGCAGGAAAAATGATTTGAGGTTATAATCAGCTATGATCTTACTGACTAGCTTGAACTATCTGATTTACTCCTGTTTATATTTTATGCTTTAATGATTACTCCTTCAACTCCAAACAAGCAGAAGGAATAGTTTCAAGTCAGCTACCAGAGTTGTTTTTTATGAGTAATACCTGTTGCCTTTCTTCCCTTCAGATGTATAACTATAACATGAAGCACACTCAGTGCTTCATTTGGTGGGAAGAAAACAACAATATAACCAAGGAAATTTTAAGTGGTGTGCTGCATTTAATTTCAAATGTGTGATCAATTTAATGAAGGATATAAGAAAGGTTTCAAATGATCAAGATATTAGATGGTCATCTAGGTGTACATGTTCTAAGTTGATTACTTTTGGATCCCTGTAGATGCATCAGAAGAAATGAGATACTAACATTTATCACTTGAGTGGCCTTTTCTTATCAACAAAAGATGTTTTCCACCACCAAGTCAAGGAATGTTTTCTCAATATTTACTTTGTATATTAAGTTGCTTTGTAAGTATACTGAAATTTTCAGAGGTTCTCCCTCCGATGAACAGCATCATTCCCAAAGAAAAAGGGTATACCTAGTTAAAAACAGCTGCTAATGCTAATCCTCTAAAGACTGGGAGAAACCAATATAAGTGTCAGCCCAGACCTTTACAACTAAAACTATATGTGTGCAGTTTTCAGAATCTATACAGTTGGGTGCACACATTCACTGCAAAGAAGGACTTATAAATTTGTTTTCAGAGGTTTGACAAAAATATAAAAATCAATACCATTAAGAATCAATGCCCCTTTAGCTTTGAGGTGAATGGAACATTGCCGCTCCTTTCTGCATTTCAACACTGCAAATATTTTGAGATCCTCCAAAACTTTGGAGGGCAAGGATGATGGAGGCTCACGGCAGTAACGGTGCTGCACATCTTTAAAAGGAATAAATCACAAATCCGTTAGACATTTAAGTGTTCATATCCACTATCCAAATTTCCTTTCTTTTCATTAGGCCCAAATTAGGTTGTCATAATGTCCCATTTACTCCTGGTTAAACATTGCATCTGACTTCCAACAATGCATACAGTTCCCCCACTTAACAGCTTTGTGGGAGCACCTATGGCACAAGTTCAAGGAGAAGACCTCACAGCACCAGAGGATAGTCCACAACTTCTAGCAATGCCCACATTCTGATGTGTGTGGAGGGAAATATTGTTGTGTATATATGCCATGGTTGTTAACTTTGCTGCTGATACAATGATCAGTTGGAAGGTAAGTTGTGAAGAGGAGACAAGGAGGCTACAAAAGGGTTCTAGATGGATTAGGTCAGTGGACAATGAACTGGAAAATTGAAAATAATGTGGGCAATTGTGAACTTGTCCATTTTGGCAGGAAGAATAAAAGAAACGGATATTATCCAAATGATGAGAGATTGCAGAATTCCAAGAGGCTGAGGGATATGCGTGTCCTAGTGGATGAATCACAAAAGGTTAGTATGGATGCACAGCAAGTAATTAGGAAAGCTAATAGAAGGTCATCATTTATTTGAAGAGTTGGACACAGAAGGAGGAGGTCATGCTTCACTTTTGTAAAGCATTGGCAAAATCAAGTTTGGAGTTCAATTTCCTTATTTAAGGAACAATGAAAGTACCAGGAATGGACAGATAGCTTTAAGAGGAAAGGCTCGACAGTCTAAGCTTGTATCTGGTAGAGCTTAGAAGAGCTAGAAGTGTCCTAGATAAACATATAAAATGGCAAGGTGCCTTGATAGTGTGGGTGTGGGAAAAATGATGCTTCCTCTTGTAGGAGAATCCAGACTGGGGTCATAATTGAGGATAAAAACAAAGTTGAAAAAAGAGGAAGATAAATGTTGGATGCATGGATAACATTGAGTTGTGGATGAAGGGAGGCTTGATGAAAGCCAGAGAAGGAACAAGACTAGTCAAAATCATTCCCCTAGCACTCTTAAAGAGTTGGCAGTTATTCAACATTTTTGTGGTTCTAAATGGAATGGATGGTGATAACGCTCTGCTTCATCCATTTCTCACATCATTAGAGATTTCTTAAAGTTCACACTATGTTTTCTGAAGACTAACTTGTACTGGGTTATGTCTTGTGAGCGCTGCACACTCTGATATACATTCAGATGGCTGTTCTCCATGCAAGAGCCTCAGAAAGCTATTAACGGTGAAGGGATTCAACGTTGAGCTGATTTCCTTTTCTTTTCAGATTATCAGTGATGCAAAATAATGTATAATCTTTGGAGAGAAATTCTCACAGGATTAGACAAGGTAAACAAAGGAAGGCTGTTTCTTATGACTGGGGATTCCAGATCCAGGACTGACAATCTGAGAATACAGGGCAGACAATTCAGGACTGAGATGAGGAAAACTTTCTTCACCCAGAGAGTGGTGAGCCCATGGAATTCTCTGCCATAGAACATGGTGGAGGTCAAAGCATTGAATGTTTTTAAGAAGAGTTAAATATATTTCTTCAGTCTAAAGGAATCAAAAGGGTATGAGGAGAAAGTGGAATCAGAGTATGGAGTTGGGTAATCAGCTGTGATCAGATTAAATGGTGAAGTATGCTCAAAGGGCTGAATGGCCTAATCCAGCTCGTATTTTTAATTTCTATGAGAGAGTTTTGAATCTAGGAATGTGCTGATCTGTGTAACTAATGTAAGACTAGATGGTTTAGTTACTCATTAAGGTGATGATGGATTGCTTCTCATTACTATTTTCAGACTAATACATGAGTTAATACATAATTGCAATCTTGGAATTCCCTGTAGCACAATATCCATGCGGAAGTCCCTGCTGAGTAATAAGCAAACAATTCTCACTATTTAAAATTGATAAGGCATCAAGTTTACTTAACATTAGAAGTAACTCTCAGTTAAATTAGCTTTTTTTATTAATGGTATAATACATTCATGTTTTTATTAAATCTACTTTCATACACAGGGGTTAATGAATGATTTAGAAAAGCAGAGAGTAAATCCATCTTACTGTAACTGTTAAAATTGGCTTCTATTCTGCCCTGAACAACATTGGTCCTTCAGTCACCAGCAATATCTTATTGAGGGCAGGGTGAGTGTGAGATGAATGGCAGCATTTCCAGATGAATTGGGAGCACTTGATGAAACTGTGTCTTCTATCCAAAACAATCATCAGAAGACCTGAACTAGTTTTAGATTCAGGCCCCTCATCTCTTCTCTAATTTGTTAAACCTGCAAATTAGAACTTCTACAATTTAAAAATGTAATACTCACTGAAAGTCAGGTTTTTGCTTATGCATTGTAGACCCTGAAAGAACAAAAAACATAATGAGAAACATATTTGAGAATTCAACTTTCTACATGCATAGTGGATAAGTATATATATACATTTATATGTGTGCCACCCCACATCTCCACACATATCGACAGAACTGTATCTATTTGCACGCACATATTCAACTGATCATTAAAAGTTGGTGAAAGTATATGAGTAAGTTGAAAACAGACAAGTTTGAAATAGAGGATGGCAATGAAGCACAATGACCAACAAGCCAAGCTACAAGCTCAACTCAGTAAATGGGAGGGCAATTTTCTTGAATCAACTTTAATTATCTTAACTATTTTGTACTTAGTACATCACATCTCTCGGAAACTTCTCAGAGCATAATGTGGAGGAGCCAGTGGGCAAAGTTAAAAATCACACAATACCAGGTTATAGTCTAACATGTTTATTTGGAAGCACTAGCTTCAGAACTCCTTTATCAGGTGGTTGTGGAGTATAAGATCGTAAGACGCACAGAATGTATAGCAAAAAGATTACAGTGTCATGCAACTGAAGTGATAAATTGATAAAAGCTAGATTTTTAAGTCTTTCATCTTTTAAAATGGGTTGCAGGTTCTGATTCATTAATATGTAAATCCCAGAACTTCTTTTCAGTCACCTTCTAGAGATAACTTACGTTTTTTTTTAATAACAAAAGCTGACATCTCAGCTCCGGCAATGCATTAAAAGTATGATGTCAGAGTCTGTCCGTATCCCAGTCTTGAGTCAGACTGGTTCTATTTCCAAAGTGGAATTTACAAAATATTATATGGATTGACTGCCTGCAGAGTGTGCATTTTTTGAGTAGAATAGAATGTATCTGCAAACATAATTCTGCAAAAACAAATTCACCCCATAAACTTATATGTGTGTGGGCGTGCATGAGAGAAAGAGAGAACGAGTGTGTGCGTGAGAGTGTGTGTGAGTGCATGTGAGAGACTATGTGTTTGCGTGTGTGAAAGCTTGGTAAAGTGTGTGTGGGAGTGATGGAGTAAAAGCCTGTGAGAGGGATTGTGCATGGGGTGTGAGTGTGGGGGGTATATGCATGTGTGTTATGAGACAGAGCGTGTATATGACAAAGGGTCTGCGTGACTGTGAGTGTATGTAAGAGTGGGCATGTCCATGTGAGATAGAATATATCGTGCAGTGGGGTCACCTGTAGTGTGACATGAACCCAAGGTCCTGGTTGAGGCCATCCTCATGGGTACCAAACTTGGCTATCAGCCTCTGCTCGACCACTTCGCATTGTTGCCTACACATGTCATAATTATTTTAAGGGCAATATTAGGATTATAAAAGATAAATTCTGGCAAAGTCCCTTAACTAAAACTTTTGCTGATCTTCCTATTCCACATACTGGAGAAACTGCTTCACAATTTCAGTTAGGCAATCATTTACACTTGTAAATTATTGATGAAACTGAACCACAATGTGGAACTATTTACTTTTGAAAAGGTAAATACCAAATATTTCTATTGTCTGACTTCAAAATGAAAATATAGTACAACGTTTAAAAAAACTCAAATTTTTGAATGCATAAAATCTCTAATCATTGACAATGTTGAGGTTATACTAGATTAACTAGGTTATAAAGTAGGGCAGATGACAGCAAATTCATGTAAATATTCATTTCACTCATTTTCAAAAGATTAAATAAAATCACATCTTAAATTCCTTATTAAGACCAATAACCTTCTCTAGTGTGGTGTTTATTTCCAAAAGAAGAAAAGAAAACATGCAAATTTGCATAACTAAGATTGTATTTACATATAGTTTAGGTCAGTTAACTCAGTTGGCTGGACAGCTGGCTTGTGATGCAGAGTGACACAGTCAGCGTGGGTTCAATTCCAGCCAAGGGACGAGGTTACCACAAAGGACTTTCTTTCTCAACCTTTCCCCTCACCTGAGATGTGATGACCCTCAGGTAAAACCACCCCATCAACTCTCTCTCTGATGAGAGAAAAGCCTTATGGTTGTCTGGGACTTTGAGCTGATTTTTTGTTTACAATGGCTTGGTTCTCAAGGGAGGACCTAAGTGTGCTGCTGGTTCATCATTTCCATTCAAACCATGCAGCCTGTATTCAGGCTACTTTAAGTGAATCCCCCACACAAGCTACTTCTGGCAATTTAGCTGGGGAGCACGTGTGAGATACTGGACATCGGACTGAGATCAGAAAGTCATATTGTGACATCCAAAATTTGACCTATGATATAATTGCAGAATCGTGTGGTGTAGTGCAGTAACTGGAGCAGCCCACAGGATGGCCTGGCAATTACTGAAAAATCGGGTGAGAAATTGATATTCCAGCTCCCTGGTCTTTATTATCACAGAAAAATTACCATATAGCTAGCAAGGATTATCCAAGATCTACTCTTCTACATCGAGTGCTTCAAATACATCATTGAAACTATGACAAGCAACCAATCCAGGTTGTCCTTAAATTTCAAGAGTACCCTGCAAAAAAAATGATTTGTTTACAAAAAGGGAGAGACAAAATTGCTTGAAGTAGTCAGGCCAGATTTAGCAAACTATGTTATCACACAGTTCTACAGCAGGTGGGACTTGAACTCAAGTCTCCTGGCTCAGAGGTCTGGGCATTACCATTACACCACAAGAGCCCTTATCAAACTATATACTGTGCAAATGGGATAAGCTAAACAGGGATGTTTTTATATCTGCTCATTGAACTTTAAGTTTAATTTACAACCAATGACACCAATGGTCAATGACACCAACCAAAAGACTTGCAGTTATATAAACTGTTGTGATCCCAGGATGTCTCAACACACTTTACAGCAAATTCATTACTTGAAGTATAGTCAATCCCTCTTGAAATATAGGAAACAGAGTTGACAGTTTGTGCACAGCGATAGTGTGAGTAGACTAAATAATCCATTTTTGTGATTTGGTTGAACATTAAACACTGGCCAGGAGACAGAGGAAACCCTCCTTACTTCTCCTCAAAATAGTTCAATGGAATTTTATATATCCAACTTTAGAAAGCAATCGGTTACCTACCTTAACAGAAAGATGGCACAAATACATACATTTTTACGATGCTGTGACTTTAAAGATTATTTTGTCCTGCTTTATTTTGAAGGGAGGTTGTAAGGCAGAGGTAACGAGCAGTCTAGGGTAATGTAAACAGCCTGGGAGGCCGTGTTTTTTATGCTGTCTGAATGGGTGTAGCTAACTCCCACATCCAAATTTCTGGTTTGTTTTTTTTCAGTATATCAGAAGCTATTGGGGTATCAACAGAGTTGGAATCTTCAGTGGATGTCTCCTAGCTGCTCGTCTCAGAATTTTTTCTTGATGTTTTATTCCCCTCCTGAATTGGAGGACTGCATGTGAGAACCTATGTCTGAATTTGCCTTTTTGCCAAGGAGTGTGGTTATGGGATGTCACTATATTGAAACAGTTAATTAGTAGTAGTTACTGTATCTATTATTCTGTTCAGTATTCCAATAGTGTCAAGTTATTCGAAGTTCTTCTTTCTTTTGCTTGTACTTTAAATATAGTTTTAAACAAAATTGTGTTTTGCTTAACATTGAGTAACTTCACTTGTTGCATGGCATCTGGAACACAGCACTTCACATTTTGCCTTTGAAATTAAGAAAAAAAAGGGACTGGGCTACCTTCTTAAAATATTTCAATTTGTTCATACAATAGTCACACATCTACATTCCTAAATATTTTCTGTCAACTCCTACTTACTGTTTGAACAATTTAATTTCCTTTTTATCAGCCTTCTGTTTCCAACTACCAATTTCTACCTATAGTCAGTTTTAGCTTTACACTGGTCACCAGAAACCAAATCATTCAAAAATGTTTCTAAAATGGTTTTTTAAGCATTTGTTCTTAATAATTAAAATTTGTAAAGTCTAAAATGATTATGATCACATCTTAAATAAAAAAGACATTTCCAGTACCACATTTATCCAATGAGTTATCTTTAACGCCCTCACTGAACATCTGTGCTGAAGATTTCAGTCTCCCACAACAGCCTGGCTTTAGATTTGATATTTTAGCTTACAGCTGTCGCAATGAGATAACCAACTGTGTAGTCTCAGCATTTTTATACCCAATGTCCTTGCATCAGTCTACACTCCTAATGGAACATTTGTCTTTAGTTTCCAGTTTTTTTTTCTGGCCAATAGCTTTTGTTTGCTATTAATTATGAAACAAAAGATATTAAATGGAAAAATGTTTTAAAAACTTTTTAAAATGTATCACTTTATGTTAGGGAGAGAAAAACAGTTGTCATGGTTCATATTCATGGAAACATTTACATTTAAACTTCAGAAACTGTATAGAACTGAAAGGAAATGTAAAAGACTAGGGTCAGGGAGAGTAAGTAAAAGAAAGACATGAGAGAAAGAAAATGGAGATTGAGGTAAGGAGAGGAATGGCAGAAGTGATGGAAGAGAAAAAAAATGTCTGTTTTCTTAGTATTATTTGCTCTCATGTTTCTAAATGTTGCATTTCAACACAATTAGAAGACAGAACAGTACAGCACAGGAACAGACCCCTCGGCCCACCATGTCTGTGCTACATGATACCATTATAAACTAATCCCATTTGTCTACACATGGTCCATATCCCTCTATCCCCCACCTTTTCATCAGTCTGTCTAAATTCCTCTTAAACTTTATTAAGGCATCTGCTTCCAACACCATGTATCAAACAAGAACCAAAAACGAAAAAGCTGAAATCGAGAAGGTTACAGAAACAAGACAGGTAAACACAAACCATAACCTCCGAGACAAACTGCTTAACTATGAAATATGGGCTAACAATAAGTTAAATTTACTCTCAGAGTTTTATAGTCCTTGTTGAGACATAAATTCAGGTTTGTAGTTCTGCAGTTGTACCACTTGATGGCGTTTAATTGGATCCAGAAATCGTAGATTCACACCCGTACCTGGAGCATCACTCATGCAGTTGAGAGAAAAAAAATCCCTTTGTTCTTATTTTCAAACAATAGGACATCTATCAGTTTGTATCTCACTGTCTGAGGATCAAGGAAAATAACTTGTGCTGGCAAAACATTTTTTTCCCTTTTATTCCCCAGATCAAATAGGATTACAAACGATTTTTAAAAATGAAATCGTGTTAACTGTTGCGGATACAATAACATATGGAAGCATCATTTAAAATTGGCTCTTGAGGCACGACAGTAGTGTCCCTAAGGGCTAGGAGATCCGAGTTTAAGCTCCATCTATTCCAGAGGTATATAATAAGATCTCTCTTTCTCAACAGATTAATCAGAAAATATTATTCCCAAACCAATTTAAAAGGATGTCTTAAAGCGGTCCTACGAGTTGGCATTTCATCCCTGGGAGCTGGGATCATCCTGAAACTTGGTACATTTGAAAATAAATAGTTGAAAAATTCGACAAAACTAACGCCAAAACATTAAAGCAAAATGAAACGTTTAAGATGAACATTAAGCAAATAAGCATGTTTGCAAAATTAACACTTCATACTTCTATCCTGAGAAAAAAATCATGAATTTTAAAGATCTGAACGGTACCTGCGAACACCTGAGTCCACATTTAGTGTTGTTCTCAACAGCTGGACAGCAAGAAATGAACGAACTCAAAATAATTAGAAGGGAGCTGAGACAGCCGCTCTTCGTGCGCATTCTGCCTTTCGCTACTTGACAACTTAAAATATGTATCATAAAACACAAATCACTTATTTAAACTGAGTGCACCGGACACTCAACAGAGGACAGTTTACTCTCAAGAGTACTGTCCTGCAGTGTTCCTTATTTCACACTGACTCACCGCCTCTGACTGCTGCTAAAAAAAACCAAGCCAGAAGCTCTCAGCCCCGCCTCCAGAAATTCCGGGCTGTCAGCTCCCGACACTTCTCAAAAACTGCCGCTCCTTCAATTGGAAGGAAATTCGTGGAAATGGTTGTAACTGTGTCATACAATTCGAGAATGTCTATCATCAAAGGCGCTGCTGGCTAATGTACAGTCTAATCATTGGCATTGATTAGACGAAATTATTTAGAATTCCCAGCAGTTTCCCCTTAGTCAGTTCAACTCTTCATTACAAAGGAATACATCCAAATGTCTGTTTCTTTACGACTTTTTAATTGTTATGATGTAACAGTTCAGTTACAGGTAGAGTCTGCCGACTTCATGACATAGAAACTAGGAATGCTTGTCAAATGAAACGTTCACCTCTAGTGAAGGTATAACTGAAGTGTATTTCATGACTTCGAATGAAATATTCAGTGAAACTGGATTCTCAAGGGGTTTGGTTTCTGGCCAGAAATATGCTCCCAGCCAGACAGTGAGCTTGGGAAGTCATTAGCTTTTCAGCCTTCAAGTGTGAATGTTTTCAAAATAAAAGAAATTCTTGATCAGTCACTTTGCTTCAATCACAATCACGTAGAGGAATCTAAAGAGCATTCCACACCCTCATGAAGCATTCATTGGCAAGAATATTTCTTTTTAAATTGGGGGTATGGTTTTCATTGGTTAGGCCAACAATTATTGCCCAATCCTATTTGACCAGAGGATGATGGTAGCCATGGCGTACAGGTGCCGGTGTTGGACTGGGGCGAACAAGGTCAGAACATGACACTAGGTTATATTCCAACAGGTTTATTTGAAAGAACAATCTTTCAGAGAACTGCGCCTTCCTCAGGAGGGAACAGCATGCCGAAAGCTTGTGATTTCAAATAAACCTGTTGTACTATCTCCCAGTGTCCTGTGACTTCTGACCTTGAGCAGCGGACAGTTAAGAATCCACCACAATGCTGTGGGTCTGGAGTCATATGTAGGCCAAACCAGGTAAGGTTAACAAGTTTCATTTCCTAAAGTATATTTGTGAACCAGATGGGTTTTTCAACAGTTGTCAGTGGGCACCTGATTACATGAGATGTACTTTTTTTATTGCAGCTTTTACTGAAGTCAAATTTCACCACCTACCCTGGTGGAATTCGTAGCGTTATCCCTGGAATATGAGCTTGGTATCTGGACTTTTAGTTCAATGCCATTACACCAATGCATTTCTCATATCTCTTGTGCAGATACATGATAAATCAATATTATATTACATTGATAAGTTTCAAACTTAAAACACAGGGTTCAATGATTGGAACAAACTTTATGTGCTTCACACCACTATCAACCATCAATAGCTTACCCAGTTTAGTGCTAATCTGTGGGAACAAGGGGAAGAAAGTTTAGATCAAGTTGAAATGCACTATTCAGACTCACACATTCAAGAAAGGGCACTGGGACATCTCTGTTGAGCAACAGAGTTGCATCTTAGCATGAAAATGCCATTTCCAGGAAAGGAAACAAATCAGTTCAGAGGAGAAATAGATTACCTCATTTAAGTGTTCAAAATCAACCCTTAGGATTCCACTGTCTTCACACTATCGGACACACAATCGTAACAATTCAATCATAGAGTCATAGAGATGTACAGCATGGAAACAGACCCTTCGGTCCAACCCGTCCATGCCAAGCAAAGTTATCTCGTATGCTTCCTTTATATGTCAATTGGGTATGTCCAATATTGTAGAAAAATCTGTGAAATGTAGATCAAGACAGTGTCAACTGAAAAGCAGAATATTAAAGGTGTTATAAACTTAGCAGCATATGTATTGACCGAGAAGGAGAATTAACATTCAAGGTATAAGAACCAGAGTTCTAAAGGAGAGTCATATTCAACTCAAAACATTCACTGTTTCCCTGTACACAGATGCTGTCAGACCAATCGAATCTCAAGCACTTCCTTTTTATTTCAGTGTTCCAGCATCCTCTGATATCTTTCTTTTCATTCCATGGGCTATAATGGTTTTTGAGCTGTGGAGTAATGGATGTTAACTTATAAACATTAGAGTGGTGAGACTAGATGAATATTCTGCAGTTTTGCTCAATTACAATCGGGTAAGGTGCATTTTCCAGCGTAGATTCCCTTCACCCCTGGAAATTGGGAGGGTTGAGTCAATGAAATATGCTTTATGAAAGACTAGAACAGACTAGATGTTGTCTCTTGCTTTCACATCTTCAGTTATAACCCCATAAAGAGTCCCAGAATGCATCACTAACCAATGTCAATATTGATGTCACAATCAAAATAGATGATACACAATTTCATGGGCTAAAGTCTATCATTTTCAATAATTTATCACTTCATTTCAGCTGTTAAATTTAATAAGGTAAAAACAATGACTGCAGATGCTGGAAACCAGATTCTGGATTAGTGGTGCTAGAAG
This sequence comes from Chiloscyllium punctatum, assembly GCF_047496795.1. Classification (NCBI taxonomy): domain Eukaryota; kingdom Metazoa; phylum Chordata; class Chondrichthyes; order Orectolobiformes; family Hemiscylliidae; genus Chiloscyllium; species Chiloscyllium punctatum. The sequence continues at coordinate 34,131,299 of NC_092782.1, forward strand.
AGCACAGCAATTCAGGCAGCATCCAAGGAGCTTCGAAATCGACGTTTCGGGCAAAAGCCCTTCATCAGGAATAAAGGCAGTGAGCCTGGAGCGTAGAGAGATAAGCCAGAGAAGGGTATGGGTGGGGAGAAAGTAGCATAGAGTACAATGGGTGAGTGGGGGAGGGGGATGAAGGTGATAGGTCAGGGAGGAGAGGGTGGAGTGGATAGGTGGAAAAGGAGATAGGCAGGTAGGACAAGTCCAGACAAGTCATGGGGACAGTTACTGAGCTGGAAGTTTAGAACTAGGGTGAGGTGGGGGAAGGGGAAATTAGGAAACTGTTGAAGTCCACATTGATGCCTTGGGGTTGAAGTGTTCTGAGGCGGAAGATGAGGCGTTCTTCTTCCAGGCGTCTGGTGTTGAGGGAGCAGCGGTGAAGGAGGCCCAGGACCTCCATGTCCTCGGCAGAGTGGGAGGGGGAGTTGAAATGTTGGGCCATGGGGCGGTGTGGTTGATTGGTGCGGGTGTCCCAGACATGTTCCCTAAAGTGCTCTGCTTGGAGGCACCCAGTCTCCCCAATGTAGAGGAGACCGCATCGGGAGCAACGGATACAATAAACGATATTAGTAGATGTGCAAGTAAAACTTTGATGGACGTGGAAGGCTCCTTTAGGGCCTTGGATAGAGGTGAGGGAGGAGGTGTGGGCGCAGGTTTTACAGTTCCTGTGGTGGCAGGGGAAAGTGCCAGGATGGGAGGGTGGGTTGTAGGGGGGCGTGGACCTGACCAGGTAGTCACGGAGGGAACGGTCTTTGCTGAAGGCGGAAAGGGGTGGGGAGGGAAATCTATCCCTGGTGGTGGGGTCTGTTTGGAGGTGGCGGAAATGTCGGCGGATGATTTGGTTTATGCGAAGGTTGGTAGGGTGGAAGGTGAACACCAGGGGCATTCTGTCCTTGTTACGGTTGGAGGGGTGGGGTCTGAGGGCGGACGTGCGGGATGTAGACGAGGTGCATTGGAGGGCATCTTTAACAATGTGGGAAGGGAAATTGCAGTCTCTAAAGAAGGAGGCCATCTGATGTGTTCTGTGGTGGAACTGGTCCTCCTGGAAGCAGATCCGGCGGAGGCGGAGGAATTGGGAATACGGGATGGCATTTTTGCAAGAGGTAGGGTGGAAAGAGGTGTAATGCAGGTAGCTGTGGGAGTTGGTGGGTTTGTAAAAAATGTCAGTGTCAAGTCAGTCGTCATTAATGGAGATGGAGAGGTCCAGGAAGGGGAGGGAGGTGTCAGAGATGGTCCAGGTAAATTTAAGGTCAGGGTGGAATGTGTTGGTCAAGTTGATGAATTGCTCAACCTCCTCGCGGGAGCACGAGGTGGCACCAATGCAGTCATCAATATAGCGGAGGAAGAGGTGGGGAGTGGTGCCGGTGTAATTACGGAAGATGGACTGTTCTATGTAGCCAAAAAAGAGACAGACATAGATGGGGCCCATACGTGTGCCCATGGCTACCCCTTTGGTCTGGAGGAAGTGGGAGGATTCAAAGGAGAAATTGTTAAGGGTGAGGACCAGTTCAGCCAAACGAATGAGAGTGTCGGTGGTAGGGTACTGTTGGAGACATCTGAAGAGGGAAGAAACGGAGGGCTTGGAGGCCCTGGTAATGGCGGATGGAGGTGTAGAGGGATTGGATATCCATGGTGAAGATGAGGCGTTGGGGGCCAGGGAAACGGAAGTCTTGGAGGAGGTGGAGAGCGTGGGTGGTGTCTCGAACGTATGTGGGGAGTTGCAGGACTAAGGGGGATAGGACAGTGTCGAGGTCGGTAGAGATGAGTTCAGTGAGGCAGGAGTATGCTGAGACAATGGGGCGGCCAGGGTGGTCAGGCTTGTGGATCTTGGGAAGGAGGTAGAACCGGGCAGTGCGGGGTTCCCGGACTATGAGGTTGGAAGCTGTGGGTGGGAGATCTCCTGAGGTGATGAGGTTCTGTATGGTCTGGGAGATGATGGCTTGGTGATGGGGGGTGGGGTCATATTTGAGGGGGCAGTAGGAAGAGGTGTCCTCGAGTTGACGTTTGGCTTCAGCGGTGTAGAGGTCAGTGCGCCAGACTACCACTGCGCCCCCTTTATCCGCTGGCTTGATGGTGAGGTTGGGATTGGAGGGCTGCGCATTGTGACGGTGAGAGGTTGGAGTGGGGGAGGGAGGTAGACAGGTTGAGGTGGTTAATGTCCCGGCGGCAGTTGGAAATGAAGAGGTTGAGGGCAGGTAATAGGCCTGTGCAGGGTGTCCAGGTGGATGCAGTGTGTTGGAGGTGGGCGAAGGGGTTCTCAGAAGGTGGGCGGGAGTCCTGATTGTGAAAGTAAGCTCGGAGGCGGAGGCGACGGAAGAATTGTTCGACGTCACGGCGTGTATTAAATTCATTGATGCGTGGACGGAGGGGGATGAAGGTGAGTCCTTTGCTGAGGACTGATCGTTCGTCCTCAGTGAGTGGGAGGTCTGGGGGGATGGTGAAAACTCGGCAGGGCCGGGAGCTGGGATCTGGTGTGGGTGTAGAGCTGGGAGTGGGGTCGGAGCCAGTACCTGGAGTGGGTGTGATGGTGGGGGGAATGGGGGTGGAATCATGAGCATGGGTAGTGTTCCCCTTGGGGTTCTGGGGGGTGGGGTCTGTGGGGGGCATGTCAGCAGAATGCAAGTGAGCGGCGCTGGTGGAGGCGGAAGTGGTGGTGACAACGGCAGTAGGGGTGGAGGAAGTCACTGAGCATGTGGCATCAGCGATGATGTGAAGGGCGGAAGTGATGTCACATGTGATGCGTGAGGAATTGTGAGGGGTGGAAGTGGTTGTGGGAATGGCCATGATGGGGGCGGAAGTGACATCATCAATCAGCGTGGGGGTGGCAGCTGCATCAGCCGCATGGCTACTGGCATCTGAGTAGTTTCCGAGGCCAGGGGAATCTTCTGGAATGTTTGAGGAGCGCTGGTTATGGAGGTGGGTAGATAAAAGTTTGTTGTACTTACAGTTTTTGATGTTTGAGATGGAATTGAAATACTGTTTGTTGAGAGTATGAATTCTCCTGAGGATGTAGTACAGAGTGGGTCCTTTGCAATTCTGAGAGAGTGTGGCCCTCAGCTGAGGCAGGGCTGACTATAGAGAGGTTAGGTGCTGGCGCATTGCTGCAAGCGTGGAGCAGAGGATCTTGAAGGAGAACTGTTGCTGGTGTTTTTGAATCTGTAGTCTGTACTGTTTGTCCTGTTCGGGTCCGTCTGTACTGTTTGAATGTTAAACTCAATAATCAACTGTGTGACAGATTAGTAAAGCTGTTGTTTGTTAACATCAGTAGATCCATTATTTTATTGTAATAGAATTAAATCCAATTGCCTTAATTTTCCATGTAAATTGTTACATTTTTATGGGTTTCTTAGGTGTTTCTAACTCATAGCACATTATGCCCTTATCCAATTCTAATCTGATAAACATTATCAACTCAAACCTTCTGTCAGTTTTTCAGAAAAAAAATTCACATTGCACTATCTTATTGGAAATCACTCAGATGGAAATCTCACTACCCCATTTGAAGGGCCACCTGTCTATAAATGTCACAATTGTTTTCAATGCTTTCTGGCTGGGAAGAGTAAAATCATATAATGTTCCCAGGTATAATCACAATTCAATGAGCCTGTGGTTACTGACTAAATTACTGGTGTCAAATTGCCAGGCAACACTTTCAAAACATACAAGGTGGTGCCTTGAATTCAGCCATATCTCAGGGTACTTTGTGCTCTGAAAATTATACCCAAGCAATGAACCAAAGCTTTCAAATGACATAAAGTACTTATTGTATGTTAACAAATTGTACATCCCGCTGAAGGAACATGTCTCAGTATGTTTTGTATCTCAAACTCATTTTACATTTTAAATCTGAAAGCAAAAGATAGCTGTCCAAGGGTCGCCTGACTACTCTTGTGGATGAAGAAGGGGAAAAATACCGTTCTAAATTGATGAGACATGAATGCCCTTTCATGAAACTGATCCATCCATTTGACGGGGTAACTCAAACACAAAGACACTGGATGTCTCAAGCTCTCAAGATATGAAACTCACAACACAGTGTATAATCAACCTAACCACCCAGCTTATTTGGAAAAAGATTTTGAACTTATGAAAAGTCACATGATAAGAGTCATGTTAAAGATCAGCAAAGGTATCCTGCAGACAGCATTCTAACAGAAAGACATCTAACTGGTTGCATATCATCCAAACAGCAAAGGAATAATACCTTGAAATGGGAGATCCTAATAGAGAGGACTTTCCTAACATTTTCCAGCGACAAGTTCACCTGAAAACCAATCTCTTGAAATGTGACGACAAGAAACCTCACAGCCTGCTAAGAAGCTTTATCTTTACAAGACATTCATCAATTTAAGGGATCAACTTCATCTAAAAAACCACAGGGTTACCTCAAAAGAAACAGAGATAATTATGTTATACAGTATAGTTTTTTATCTCTAATCTTTGTGTGTGTGTGTGTGAGAGAGAGAGAGAGAGAGAGAGAGAGAGACATAGATGAGTGAGTGAAACATTGTATTATTTTCAAGATGAGTGAATGAGAATAAATAACCTGCTTCATTTATTTTTAATTCACAGAAGTTTACCGCTGAAATTATTGTACTTGAGATCCACACTCTAACAAAATCAACATTTCTTAAATATAGTCATGCAGATTACGGACAGTAAAGAAACACATTTTTTCCGTGCATGAGAGATTGACCTGCTGTAGTGTTGGGCTTATAAATGAAATCTTCCAACCTGACCATTAAGGATCAATTGTTAAGCCTTATGACAATGAGCAATTGAAGTAAAGTGGACAAGTCAATGAAAAACAGGTTTAATTCAAAAACAGCCTTTTTTCACCAGGAGTAGGGGGAAACTGTCTGACCCTTAAGGGTTGGTGGGGAACTGTCCACTTGTATGGTCTACACAGGGGCACTTGGCTTTGGTTTCACCTACTTTTGAGGGTTGGAAAAGTCATGAAATGGAATTCAGCATATAACCTTAGATTCAGAATAGTATTAATATCAGGGATGCTGCCTTGCTCACTGGACTTCACACCATCTGGCTGGGGTTATGCGACTAGTGCTGTGGGATCGGAGATTGAGCTCTGGGTGCCCCGTTGCCAAAATCCCAAAAGGGTAGAAAGGCACACTTGCTTATATCTGTTGTTGAGTTGAATTATATAACTTTACAATGTATATCAGTAGAATGCACTGATAATTATTCATTCTTAACTGTATCAAATGTTTAAACCCAATAAACTAGCTACATATTGAAGTTCACATTTTCTTGTAATAATTTTGATCAGACCTTAACAAGTCTGTTACGTAATTTCAGTCAAAAAATGTAACCTTACATGATTGATTCATATTTAGCCATTTGGGTCATTATTTATTAAATTTATATGCTTGATATAATTTAAACCATTTTGCTTGTTATGAACTTTTGAGTGCAATGCTTTTGAGGTGCCACATATTGAGGAACTTTGAAAGGTCTGAGACTGTGGATAGAAATATAGCATGATCGGAAAAGGAGTAGGCCATGTAGCCTTTAATTGATGCAAGGAAATCTGAGCTGAGTTTTAATTTAATGCCAAGGATTGATCTTTGCTGCATATCCATTAATACATCACTTAATTTAAAATCTATTAATCTCTGTTGATGAATAATATTGGGTATAAATTGTTTAATAGGAAGTAGAAATTAGGGAGAGGAACTGAGATGGTTTGGGGATCCCTTTGATAGGGTGATCTGTGACTGCTCCTTTGCACCGGCAAAATTAGGGCAGACAGGGGGCATGCCTCTGCAAAAATGGCCGAGAAGAAGGGTAGATCCAGCAATCTGGAACTCTGACTGATGGGTTACCTATAGCTCCAACCAAGCCTCTAATCCGGACTTCAATGTGGGGGGGGGGGGGGGAGGTGGGGAAGACAAAAAAAAAATCCATTAAAGAAGACTTTTAAAACGCTGTAAGAGTCACAGAGTTATAGAGGTGTACAGTACGGAAACAGACCCTTTGGTCCAACTCATCCATGCTGACCAGATATCCACACCAATATGTCCCACCTGCCAGCAGCCAGCCCATATCCCTCCAAACCCTTCCTCTTCATATACCCAACCAGATGCCTTTTAAATGTTGCAATTGTACTAGCCTCCACCACTTCCTCTGGCAGCCCATTCCACCCATGTACCACCCTCTGTGTGAAAGAGTTGCACCTTAGGTCTCTTTTCTATCTTTCCCCTCTCACCCTAAACCTATGTCCTCTAGTTCTGAACTCCTCCACTCCAGGGAAAAGACTTTGCCTATTTATCCTATCCATGCCCCTCATAATTTCATAAACCTCTATAAGGTCACCCCTCCGCCTTTGACGCTCCAGGGAAAACAGCCCCAGCCTGTTCAGCCTCTCCCTATAGCTCAAACCCTCCAACCCTGGCAACATCCTTGTAAATCTTTATTGAATTCTTTCAAGTTTCATAACATCCTTCCAATAGGAAGGAGACCAGAGTTGCACGCAATATTCCAAAAGTGGCCTAACTAACGTCCTGAACAGCCACAACTTTGATTCTTAATGTTCTGACAATAACAGAAAGTATACCAAAAGCCTTCTTCACTATCTTATCTACCTGCGATTCTACTTTCAAGGAGCTATGAACCCTCACTCCAAAGTCTCTTTGTGGTTGATCAGCTTTTAAGGGACCCCACGTTATTCGCAACACTTCCATTCCTTTCATGTAACTCACAAAGTAAGAAGTGGTTACCACATGTTTAAAACTGTGGTTATACTTTCAGCCTGAATGGAACTTCACAATTCATTCAAAATCAAGTTTGGATTCTGTTTCACTACTTTCAAGCTGTTGGGTAAATAAAGCAGTTATTAATGTTGATACACCAGTTTATTTGCCACTGTCGACTGGCTTTAAAATTTACCCTCAAATGAGAATAATAGAAAATTAAACATTCAGTGCATCTTGTCTGTGTGAGTTCTTTGAAAATGCAGTTATGCTGAGCCTCATAGTCCCACTTATTTTCCACAATCCTGTGAGTGCCTGCCCAACTCCCTTTAAAATTAGTTATGAATTCAGCTTCGACTACCGCTAAAGCTACAGAAAGCTAGATCCCACTGACACTCTGAATGAAAACAATTGTTCTCATCTCCAGCCCTTTGGATCTGTGGAAAGTGATCTTAACTCTATGACATGTAGTCATTGGCCCCTTTGCCAGGCCTATATTTTCTTTAGCCATTCCATCAAAACCTTTCATTTCTGAACTGGTTTGACCTTCATTGTTCAAAAATAAAAATTTCTAATGTTTCCACTCACTGTGCCTGACACATCCTTGAGCTAACCTTCCATGTACCTCACAAAGGAGGCCTGAAGCTAATGGTACAGCTGATAGTGTATAGCGTTTGAAGACGCATTTACCAACCTGAGCAATCACTTAACGTCACTGAACCTCTTGTGGCAAAACACTTGGTCTTTTGGGTCCTGATTCTTGGCATCGACCTCCACAGTCATTTGCTTCCACTGCCTACAGAGATCATATTTTGAAAGCATTCCCCTCCTTTCCATATCCTTCACTAAGGTGTCCAATGATGTATCTGAAAATGTTAATGTCTACAGTACTTTCTTTCCTAATGTGCCATCATTCAATGTTTTACATTTCAGTTCCAGTTCACAAATGACTCCAGGCATTCACTCTAGCCACAATGCACTCATGGTTTAAGAGGTACAGGCTAGCATTAAGCAGCTTTGAATGAGGCTAGCCATCATGAAGTTGGCTCCTGCTCAGGAATTAGTCATTCAAAAGCACGGTCAGGGCTGGCTGGATTCTGAAATCATTGAAGATGGAAGGCAACGCCAAGTTGGCAGCTAACTGAATCAGAATTGTCGATGCTGGAGATCTCAAACAAAAACAAATTGCTGGCAAAACTCAGCAGGTCTGGAAGCATCTTTGGAAAGAGAGCAGAGTTTACATTTCCAGTCTGGTGACTCTACATCACAGCTCATCTGTTACAAGCTCATCATGCCATGCTGATTCCCATTCCTGGGACAGTATTTAGTCAAAGCAATGTGGTCTTACCCATCAGATGGATAACTGCAACAGCCCATGCATTGGGCTGGCCCTGGGGTAAGGACCCCAGAAGGGGGTACAAGTACTGCTCACTAAAAGCTGCTCGATGATCAGAGGCAGGCAGATCTATTCAACAGCAGCACCACTCAGAAAATGGCAGCTGCTGCAGGTAGGACACCCACCTATGGTCCAGGATTGTGGATGGACCCAGGCTACAGTTGAGTGTTAACAGAAATGCAGTCATGGGCTGGAATTCACAAGGTAAGAGGATAGGTAACAAGGACAGAGGTGGCTGTTACTGCTCCAGTAACCTGCCTTCCCAATGCAGAGGCACTGGGTGCCTTCAAATGTAGGAGAACTACATTGTGGGCGGCACGGTGGCACAGTGGTTAGCACTGCTGCCTCACAGTGCCAGAGACCTGGGTTCAATTTGCACATTCTCCCCATGTCTGCGTGGGTTTCCTCCGGGTGCTCCGGTTTCCTCCCACAGTCCAAAAATGTGCAGGTTAGGTGAATTGGCTATGCTAAATTGCCCATAGTGTTAGGTGCAGGGTAAATGTAGGGGAATGGGTGTGGGGGGGTGCGCTTCGGTGGGTTGGTGTGGACTTGTTGGGCTGAAGGGCCTGTTTCCATGCTGTAAGTAATCTAAAAAAAACTCCCCATCCCAGAGAACTGGCAAGCAACATGTATGGATTTGCTTGTCATGCTCCTACAGGGTGAGTAACCCACCTGTCCCTAGGTCGATGGCAATGAGATGGGCTCGTAAGAGGACATTAATTGTCCCAGAAGACCCCAGTCACCAGCCTCCTGTTCAATGAGATGTCTTATCTGCCACTAAACTCATCATTCAGAAGGAGCAAATATTCTGCGTTGATTTCAGGGGCTCTCTTTGTCTCCAGTAATAATGTTTGCAATTCCCTCCCGTGCTCTCCATAATCTTGCAAGTTATTTGCAAAATAGTGCTCTTTGCATTTGATAAAAGCGTCAACTTTTATTGTTTCCTTCCATTGTCACCTTTTGGATACTTTCCCTTGCTCCTTAAAAGAAAGATGCTTACTTTGCATCTGAACCACCTGGGAAAGATGCTCTGACAAGATGCTATCGTCCTCCTCCATGCTGGAATCAAACCTTTTTTAAAATTACAAAGTCATACAGTCTCACCAGAACAAACTCCCTCGTGCTAAAACTCATTTTAACTGTTTTCCTCACAATCGTCCCTTTGGCAAGGTGTCCTGTATAACCACTTTGCACTGAAATTAAAACAAAGAGGGTGCTAAAGAAATACAGAGCATGTTTGCCAGCATGTAAAAAGAGACAAACCAGCTAACATTCATTCATGTTTACAGTCGACTGTTTTCATTACCTTGTACTCTGTATGCCTCTATACTTCATGCTGGGCTTCAGCCTGGTCCTCTCAAACCTGATAGTGCCACCAACTGCTTACAGCATGTATTACATTTGGAAAAGAAAGCTCATCAGTCTAATTCTGTATTCAGACTGAAGCTACTGAACTTGCATAGATACTAATAACCCCCTTTTTATAGAAGCTGCATACAAACTAGGCACAATTCAGGAGTGTGATGGAGTACTCCTCACTTGCCCGGATTAGTGCAGTTCCAATAACAGTCAAGAGACTTGACACCATCCAAGATAAAGCAGTCACGTCCACAAGCATTCAATGTACCAGAGAGAGATTGTGGTGAGGGTCCCCGGTAGGACAGGAACAAGGAATGTTCCACCAATCCCACAAAGAGATCGGCATTGCTGTGGCCCATGCGGGTATCCATGGCTACACATTTGATCTGAAGAAAGTGATAGGAGTTAAAGGAGAAATTGTTTAAAGTGAAGGTGAGCTCAGCTGGGTGGAGGAGGATGGTGGTGAATGGGAGCAGTTCAGGCCTCTATTTCAGGAACAAGCAGAGAGTCCTCAGGTTTGCCAGAGCTAGAGGTTGATCTTGATTGAGTGTTGCAGACTGATACAGTCTAACGTCCTGGACCATGTGTTAAGGGATGCACTAAAGCTTGAGGCAGCTGTTGCCAAGGCGCAGTGGGGAAAGACCATACAACTGGAAGCTGTTCAGTTACTGGACACTCCCAGTCCCTCAAGAGTATGTAAATATAGTCTTCAAGAAGTAAGAAATGCCTTAGTTTCGTTTGTTGGATGGAGTCAAACTCCAATGTTTGTTTGTTTCTCCACATGCTCCTGTAAAGAACTGAACTGCTTTAGTAACTATGTACATACATAAAGATTTGCTATGAATTAAGTATATTTTTGAAATAAAATTAACCAGAGAGTGCGAGGACAATCCTGGTTCACTTCAACACACCACTGTGTTCCCAACACTTCTGTCTGGGGTCCGCTAGAGTACTCCACAGTGAGGGTCAGCACAAGCTGGAGAAACAGCATCTCATTTTCCACTTGGGAACCCTGCAGCCTTCAGGATTCTGTATTGAATCCAATAATTTTAGGGCCTAAACATCTTCCATGTCCTTTACCCACCCCTACATCACAGGCCAAATCATCTAATGAGCTGCTTTCAGCACAACCAATCCATTTTCACCTACTCATGGTCCCCATTAACAGCTTTTCTTTCTCCCTGGTTTACCATTGTCCATTCTTTTGGCTGTCAAACTCTTCTTCATCTCACTCTGGGCTCTGTCTCCACCTATTGCTCAATCCTTTCCACCCTTGCCCTCACACTTCCAACTGTCCCATTCTTCAGTATATTCCACCCTTTTCTAGCCACTAATAGTTCTGAAGAAGGGTCACTGGATCCTAAATGTTAATTAACTTTCTCTCCAAAGATGTCGCAAGACGTGCCAAGTTTCTCCAGCAATTTCAGTTTTGTTCAGATTTTTCCAACATGCACAGTTCTTTGTTTTATGTGTTTGCATACAGATTTTGAATTGATTGATTGCTGTTCAATGTTGTCTCCCTTTCACTCAAAAGCATCACAGCATGTAGTGTAGATTTATGCAACTTGGGTAGGTACCAATTTTGATTCCTAATCTATTGTAAGATCAATTATTCAGTGAGACTGCTTAGTTGTGCTTGGGGTCCAAGGGTAGGTTATCGAAAATTCAGCCAGGATCGCATTCGTGGTAATAGCTAAGACGTTCCACTGGAAAAAAATCAAATGAATGTGTGCTAACACAGAATCAGATTGGATCAGTTGTAATGCCCCATATCATCAAACAATGTAGATTTATGCAAATAGAATTGTAATCGGCTAAAGTACTTGGAGGTTGCTTATGCAATATAACTGCAGTCAGCATGAGTCACAAGGGAAAAAAATAACCTTAAGTTATTTGTTAATATGAAGGATTTAAGATTAATTTCCGGTCTAATCGTTTGCCTTTGTTCATTTAAGGTTTGCTTCCCCTTTTACTCTTTCCTTTTGCTAATAAATCATAGGATTATTCGTCCTTGATTAAGTCTTCTCCTCCTACGATTACTTTGACTGATTTCAGATGAATTACACTGAGATAATCCACTGTTTATCAAACCCAGCAAAAAAGCCCCTGGTATTTAAAGAGACCAGCTGTGAGTAAACAAGGAGAAAGAATGATCACCAATGTGAGATTGGCAGGAAATATGTGAGAGGCTTAATTCAGAAACTCACTGAGATATTAGAATTTAAATATATATTAAAGTATTGCACAGCAATGAGGAATAATGAAAGCACTAAAATGCTATTGTTTCAATTATGTTCGGACAATAGTACTGGACAGAGCTGTTTGTGGCAGTAGTATCAAAAGACTCGGTGTCTGAATTAGATTTTAATTTGGATTGTCTTTCCTTTACCATGTCTGTAGAAAAGAAACTTTCGTTTCGAAAAGGAACACTCTTTTCAGCAAATCCCAATTTGGTGGAACTGAGCCACAAAAATCAGATAGTGGGCAGGAAACAAATGTGCGAAGTTGCAGTCTTCCCTAATGGATTTTCCAGAACCTGTCTTTGGACAAACCTCTGTAAATCCAAATGTGTTCCCCCCATATCAGATGTGGCTGCTTGAGAGTGCATTTTTTTAAACAGCTGCCTAGAAACAATGGCCATATTTACTCTGTGATTTCACAAATTATGACTTTGTTGCACGGACTAGGTGACATTTACACCAGCGCTGTGGAAGTCGAGAACTATCAATAATGTTATCTTCCAAAATATGCATTAAAACACAGCTGTATCTGCCCTGTTGAGTGGATGTAAAGGAGTCCATGTCACTGTTCATGGAAGACCAGAAGAGCTCTCTTGATATTTTGTGCATGAGTTATGCTTCAAGCAACATTACTAAAAATCCGATCATCTGGCAATTGACCTTGCTGTTATTTGTGGAGACTCTTACAAATATTTTTATTAAACTCTCATAGACTGTGATGTATTTCTTCCTAAATTTGACATGGTAGCAAACATTGCCTTAGCGCAGTTCTGGAATGGTTGCTTTCAAGTCAGGATGTCCAAGTTCACACTCAATTCAGGACTTGAACATATAAAGATTGACATTTCAGTGCAGTACGATATTGCTGGAGAAGCCGCCTTTTGAAAATGATGTTGCATGAAAATCCTGAATAAAAAAACCCAGAGATATATTGGCAACATGTCAGGAAGTTCTCCTGACTGACATTTCCCCTCAACTAACATCATCATAAACAGATTAAACAGTCATTTTAAAAAAATGCTTTTCTAAACTATAATAGTGACTAGTTGTCAATTTGTCACCTGAAAATTGCTTTGGAATCTTCTTTATTCTACATGTCTGGCTGTAAACAAGACCAAATAAAAATGAAAAAGAAATACAATTGTGATGCAAATAGGAACACACCAAAAAATGGTCTCAGAATAGTATGACATGAAACAGACCACAACAAAAACAACAGTCCTGCAACATTGGCCAGTAAATTTGAAGGAAATTGCACCAACTCTTCAGGAAATGCAGAGAACGACAGAAGTAATTTCATAATTCAATTCAAATGGGTTGATTTTATTCACTGAAAACTTCAGTTTGTTACCAGGCTTTCAATTGTCCCACCTATTTTTGTGCATGTCAGACATTAGATAAACTATAAAAGATTGCAAAATCAATCTACGAAATTGTGGTGTTTACATACGCATGTGCATCATCTAGTATTATGACCATTGAGTTCCACTATCTGCTTTTAATGCTCAGCTAGATGATCCATTTAAACATAACTGGGAGGAGATGAAAAATTATAGATTGCAGATAGTCAAATCAGTATCCATTTCACCCAATAGCCGGCACGTACTAAATTTGGTAGGACAACTCTTTTTGCTGACAAACAGAAGTTTTCGGAGGATAAGACATGGCTCCTTTCATATGGCTCACCATTTTATTTTCTGCAACTCTTCTACTCTAAAAAGCTGTAATTCTGACAATGTCTGTTACAAAGTTAACATTTATTGCCCATCTTTCCTCAAGCCGGAAGCCATTTCATCTGACAGAGGAGAAGCACTCTGAAAGGTTTCGATTTCAAATAAACCTGTTTGATTATAACCTGGTGTCGTGTGAGTTCTGATCTCATCCACCCCAGTCTAACACCGGCACCTCTACATCATGGAAGGTGGCAGCAAAGGTTTCTCTGCAATCGCTGCACTCCCATTATGCTGGTTGATGGGGAGAGCCTGGAGCTTGATTGATTAATTTATTCATTATATAACTTCCATTGTAAAATAACTTTAAATTGGGTTGACTACTTTTCACGGAGTTTGTGCATCTCAAAGCTCCTTAATGCTTTTAAATTATTTAACCTGTAGAAATTCTCCACTACAGATCCATGTGGCAAAAATTAGCAACTTATGTATGCATAAATATGTTAAGTGTACGACATTGTTTATAACGTAAATAATAAAGTATTAAGAATACCCATATAGAAAGGGTGGTTTGGTGTCACTCTTACAATTTATAGTTTTCCATTTAATGCGTACAAACATTTTACATTTTTGTGGCAATACTAAAGCACTGGTTATACAAAGGAATTTGATAAAACAAAGGAAAATGTAACAGTGCGGAAACTATCTTAATCTTGCTTGCCCTGAAAAAGTCAAGTATACAATTAAAATCACTCGAGAACTCTTCTTGAATGTCAAAAATATACTTTATTCATAAGAAATATCTTTACATGCGTGCATAGTCACTAAAGCAGTTCAGTTCTGTACAGTAATATATCAAGAAACAAACAAACATTGGAGTTAGACTCTACCCAGAAAAATAAACCCAAGGCATTTCTTACTTGTACAAGACACATTAACATACATTTGAGGCACCAGGACGATCCAATAACTGAACAGACTCCCATTTAACTTTGACAGAAAGATCATAGATGGTGATCTTTCCCCATTGTGCCTTGGGGGCAGCTGCTACAAGCTTTAGTACATCCCTCAGCACGTAGTCCTGGACCTTGGAATGTGTCTACAGTGTATTCCCAAGGATTGCTTGAGACAAACATCAACTGTGCATGGAGGACCATCAACTTGGTGAAAGATGCTCTTTGGTCTGCCTGAACCTTGTTGGTCTTCCAGCACAAGGAGTAGACCTCAACTGAGTGTTGCTGACTGGCATATTCAGCTTCTTGCCCCAGATGAACTCTAATACTGCTGGGAGCTGACAGGTTTAAATTTACACTTGAATTCCAAATCAATGCACTGGGAAAGACTGAATTGACTGGGCTTGTACTCACTGGATTTTAGAAGGTTCAGGGAGGGATCTCATGGAAATATATAAATTCCTGATGGGACTGGACAGGCTAGATGTGGGAAGAAGGGGTCACAGTGTAAGAATAAGGGGTGAGCTATTCAGAACTGAGATGAGGAAGAATTTGTTCATTCAGAGTTGTGAACCTGTGGAATTCTCTCCCACAGGAAGCTGTTTGGCCCAGTTCACTAAATATATTCGAGAAGGAATTGGACGTGGCCTTTGCGGCTAAAGTGATCAAGGGATATGGAAAGAAAGTGGGAATGGGATACTGGAATGGCACGATTAGCCATGATCATATTGAATGGTGGTGCAGGCTTTTGTTAAATTTCAAAAATATACTTGATTCATAAAAAAAGCTCTGTATGTATTCTATGACACAAAAGCAGTTTACTTCTGCACAGTTGCATATCGAGCAACATACAAAATGTTGAACTTTGACTCTATCCCAACAAACCCAAGAATTCTCTTACACATTGCTAATACTTACATATATTTGAGGTACTAGGATGGTCCGATAATTGAATGGAGCCCCATTTATCTTCAGTAGAAAGACCTCAACCAGTGACTTTTCCCCACTGCGTCTTGCAGCAGCCCCAAGCTTTAGTGCATCCCTCAGCACATAGTCCTGGACCTTGGAATGTGCCAGTCAGCAACACTCAGTCGAGGTCTACTCCTTGTGCTGGAAGACCAACAAGGTTCAGGCAGACCAAAGAGCATCTTTCACCAAGTTGATGGTCCTCCAGGCACAGTTGATGTGTCTCAAGCAATCCTGAGGAATAGACGGTAGAGAACACCATCTTGCCTCATGGAGCTGCTTGGGACGAACCTCAACAAAAACTATCACATCTTCCTCCAGACTTCCTTTGCAAAGACCCATTTTAGAAGGAGATATGTGACAGTATTAACCCTCCCGCAGCTGCAAGCTGAGCAGGTGTAAATGTAGGAACTCAGAGGCAGTGCCCTTCTCACCACCAGCCAAGTTCTGGTGATGAGGCATTCTGCCAAATGACTTTGACAGTCTGTTCAGGAAACCACGTCACAGGATCCACTCTCCTTTTCCCTCAAGATTTGACCACTTCCTGATGGACCAATGGTCAAATGTGTTTTTCTTTGCACATTTCTCTACAAAAGAGAGGTGATACAGATCGGTCCAACTACTTGGAACGTTCCACAGCATTTAGGCCTGTCTGTTCCTTTGCAACACTGGGGCCAGTAGAACCTCAGTACGTAGTGACAGTTGATGTTTATGTACCAAGGGTCTATGCACAGCTTGATGCAACCGCACACAATGGTGGCCATCAGAATGAGGGAAACATTGGGTATATTCTTTCCCCCCACTCTTTTCCAGAGTTTTGTGCATGGAGTTCCCACAGACCTAGTCTATCTTAGACTTCCAGGTGAAATGGAAAATGGCTTGGGTGACTGAAACAGTGCAGTTTTGGGGTATGGGCCAGACTTGCAACACGTACAACAACAGAGCAAGAGTGTCTCACACCTGATAACCAGGTTTTTATCCACAATGGAGAGGGAGCAGTGCTCCCAAAAGACCAGTTTCTGCTTCACTTTAACGATGCACTCCTCCCAAGATTTTGTGCGTACTCCCAGCACCTTCAGGAGATCTGCCCTGACGGTGAACTGGTCCACCTAGTTCCCAAAAACCTTGGCCTTGCTCCTGTCTCCACTTATCCTGGCTCCCAAGGCCAGTTCAAAGTGGTCACAGATGCCTCTGTGTCTGCACACTGACAGCAGATCTGAGCAGAAAACGGCGACATCACCCGTGTACCTGGAATAGTCACCCCGCTCAGGCTCATATCCTTCCTGATGGACTCAGTAAATGGCTCTATACGACACACAACCAAGGCAGGATAGAGTGGGTAGCCCTGTCTGACTCTGGATCTGAGCAGGAAGCTTTCTGATTATTGCTCATTAATTGAGAGTGTGCTAACGATGTTGGTGTAGAGCAGACGGATCCAATTGCGATTCCCTCCCCAAAGCCCATTTGGACAACATGTCCCACATATACGTCTGCAATGTCCTCTCAAAGGCCTTCTCCTGGTCCAGGCTGATGAGGCAGACGTCCACTCCCCTGCCCTGTCCTGCATGTGGATGACTGTATCCCTGAGGAGCGCAAAGTTCTCAGAAATTGTCCTGCCTGGTACAGAACAGATTTGTTCCATCTCAGAGCAGACCTGACACAGTTGGCGATGACCTTAGACAGGAATTTGTAGTCTGCATTCAGCAAGGTTTACCAGGCTGCTTCTGGGGATGACAGGACTAACATATGAGGAGAGACTGACTAGGTTAGGATTGGTTTCGCTGGAGTTCAGACAAGTTGGGGGGGATTTTCATAGAGACTTATAAAATTTTAAGACGTCTAAACAGGGTAGATGCAGGGAAGATGTTCCCAATGGTGGGTGTGTCCAGAACCAGTAGTCACAGTCTGAGGATTGGGGGTGGACCATTTAAGATGGAGATGAGGAGACATTTGTTCACCCAAAGAGTGGTGAACCCTGTGGAATTCTTTAGCACAGAAAGTAGTTGATGCCAAAACATTGAATGCATTCAAGAGGCAGCTAGATATAGCACTTGGGGCAATTGGGATCAAAGGTTCTGGGGAGAAAGAGGATTAGGCTATTGAGTTGGACGATCAGCCATGATCATGATCAAAGGGCCGAATGGCCTCCTCCTGCTCCTATCTTCTATGTTTCTATATTGGACACCAATTTCTAAATTCTTCTCTCTCCCTCTCCCACCCAATGGCCTACTCCTGCACATATTTTCTATTTCTATGTTTCAAATGTTAAAGGCACCCACCCAAAGATGGCAAGGTGTTTTTTAATGTGTGTGTGATGTTTCCAGTATTATCATCAAGAACCAAATACAATTTGTACCAAGAGTTTCTTGGCAGACCAACACAATTGTGAAAAGAAGATTTTTTAAAATTTTAATGTTCTTTATGCAAATAAGGAGATGTTATCCAATAGCCACTAGGGAAGCTTAACCCTGTCCTGCAAACCCTCCACCCCCAACCATGAGACACCTACAAAAAGGCCTTACAGATAATCCCAAAAGTTACATGCTGGTAATAAAGACCATGTGCTCAGATCCGATTCTAACACTGCTCATGGCTGTAGGTTTTCAATGGCTTAAAATTGGGCCTTGCAAATCTTTGCCTTCTGAAGTTGGAATATGCAGTGTACAACTAGGAATGTTTTGTAAGATACATAACGATTGGCAATCTTTCCATTATGCTTATGTCAGAGTGCAGTCCCACCAACAGTACAAATACATTTTTTTAAAATGAATAGCTGTTACCCAGAACCTGTACCTGAAAAAAAATAAAAAATAGGAACCGCTCAATCAATTAGAAAAATGTATACATTCTAAAATGTTTAAGAAATTAAATATCAGGATTCTTTAATGGCTTCAGAATATATGAGATGTGGGATCATCAAGAACTACAGGCAGACACCATCCACAGCTGAATAGAAATGAAATTCCCAGAATTTCTTCGATGCATTAAGATTGAGCCAGAAACATTAAACAATCCTACTTATCTTTGGACAGGATTGTTGCTTGAAGAGAATGAGCTGTTTTGCTGAGGTATTTTCTTTCCTGGAAATAGTGCAGATAATGAGGATATGCCAGTCAATGCAAACGCAAAGGGCTTGGTCATATTACAGAATGAGAAAACAACAAATTTCACAAGCACTGTGGGTGTGTAATTAGAGCAGATGCAGTATGAATTAAGGTGACTGTTTTTTGGACTGTATGCACGGGGGTGAAGAGGGAGGTGGCACAGGATAGGGTGACATTAGGTATACGGACACATAAGATGGCCCCTGAGCCATTAGTTGGCCAACTTGACATGCAAGATGGCCACTGGATCACAATATGGAGAGAAACAGCAGAGTAGATACAGACACTGCCTGGGGCCACCAGAATGCCACACAATGCACTCACAATCCAGTTGATTAGTTTAAGGTGGGTGGGGGAGAAAATACACATAAGTAACAAACGCTGCCTGCCGAAGTGTCTGGGTCAAGCCAACACCTCTTATAGAAACGCTAACAGCTTGATACGGATTCGATATGAAATGCTAATAGCCAGGGCTGCAATAATCATCCTTCTCAGGTCTTCTGTGCAGACATTGAAACTGACAAAGACCATGCAAAAATTAACAAAGTGCGCGCTGGAATTGACAAACACTATATCAAAACTATCAATGATTCTGCATTGATTGCCATAAACAAACCATGTTACAAAAACAATAATCTCATCACTGACCTATTGTATCACAAGATGCATAAAAGCACCTTGACATGTGCTCTTGGTTGAGAGAAGACTTGCAGCTGACCACTGTGCCCAGCTATGCCTGTCCACACGTATGGGTCCCAGCTATGCCTGTCTCTTTGTTGGCTACATAGAGCAGTTGATCTTCCGTAATTACACCAGCACCACTCCCCACCTCTTCCTCCGCTACATTGATGACTGCATTGGCGCCACCTCGTGCTCCCGCGAGGAGGTTGAGCAATTCATCAACTTCACCAACACATTTCACCCTGACCTTAAATTTACCTGGACCATCTCTGACACCTCCCTCCCCTTCCTGGACCTCTCCATCTCCATTAATGACGACCGACTTGACACTGACATTTTTTACAAACCCACCGACTCCCACAGCTACCTGGATTACACCTCTTCCCACCCTACCTCTTGCAAAAATGCCATCCCGTATTCCCAATTTCTCCGCCACCGCCGGATCTGCTCCCATGAGGACCAGTTCCACCACAGAACACACCAGATGGCCTCCTTCTTTAGAGACCGCAATTTCCCTTCCGACGTGGCTAAAGATGCCCTCCAACGCATCTCGTCCACATCCCGCACCTCTGCCCTCAGACCCCACCCCTCCAACCGTAACAAGGACAGAACGCCCCTGGTGCTCACCTTCTACCCTACCAACCTTCGCATAAACCAAATCATCCGCCGACATTTCCGCCACCTCCAAACAGACCCCACCACCAGGGATAGATTTCCCTCCCCACCCCTTTCCGCCTTCCGCAAAGACCGTTCCCTCCGTGACTACCTGGTCAGGTCCACGCCCCCAAACAACCCACCCTCTAATCCTGGCACTTTCCCCTGCCACCACAGGAACTGTAAAACTTGCGCCCACACCTCCTTCCTCACCTCTATCCAAGGCCCTAAAGGAGCCTTCCACATCCACCAAAGTTTTACTTGCACATCCACTAATATCATTTATTGTATCCGTTGCTCCCGATGTGGTCTCCTCTACATTGGGGAGACTGGGCGCCTCCTAGCAGAGCGCTTTAGGGAACATCTCCGGGACACCCGCACCAATCAACCACACCGCCCCATGGCCCAACATTTCAACTCCCCCTCCCACTCTGCCGAGGACATGGAGGTCCTGGGCTTCCTTCACCGCCGCTCCCTCACCACCAGACGCCTGGAGGAAGAACGCCTCATCTTCTGCCTCAGAACACTTCAACCCCAGGGTATCAACGTGGACTTCAACAGTTTCCTCATTTCCCCTTCCCCCACCTCACCCGAGTTCTAAACTTCCAGCTCCGTAACTGTCCCCTTGACTTGTCCGGACTTGTCCTACCTGCCTATCTTCTTTTCCACCTATCCACTCCACCCTCTCCTCCCTGACCTATCACCTTCATCCCCCTCTCCCACTCACCCATTGTACTCTATGCTACTTTCTCCCCAAGCCCCACCCTCCTCTAGTTTATCTCTCCACGCTTCAGGCTCACTGCCTTTATTCCTGATGAAGGGCCTTTGCCCGAAACGTCAATTTCGAAGCTACTTGGATGCTGCCCTAACTGCTGTGCACTTCCAGCACCACTAATCCAGAATCTGGTTTCCAGCATCTACAGTCATTGTTTTTACCACTGTGCTGTTGGTGTCTTTCTCTCCCTGGAGCTCCAATATTTCCTTGTGCAATAAACACTGTCATTGAATCTTGATTCTGACTCTGAGACTGGTGTTTTTCCCCACAACAAGGGGGTGGTTAATAATTAATTTGTCAGCATTTCTAGACTCATTACTTTTTAAAACAGTATGAGAGATTGAGTACCTGGGACGATAATAGGGATTTGTTTGCATTGGGAGAGTTTTACAAGTGGCCAGAGTGAACAGTGAGGAGTATTAGCTTGCTTTTGGTTTAGAAGGATTTTGTTTTTGCTTAAGAGAAAAGCCCATACGTTGAAAATCTTTACACAAATGTGCCAGTGGAAGTTAGATGTGTGAAACAGTAGATTAGATTAGATTCTCTACAGTGTAGACCCATCCCGTCCCGCTGAAGAGTAACCCACCCAGACCCATTTCCCTCTGACTAATGCTTTAGCATGACCAATTTACCTGACCTGCACATCTTTGGACTGTGGGAGGAAACCGGAGCACCCAGAGGAAACCTCATGCAGACATGGGGAGAATGTGCAAACTCCACACAGTCACCTGAGGTGAGAATTGAACTTGGGACCCTGGTGCTATGAGGTAGCAGTGCTAGCCACCGTGCCACCCCATATCTCCTGAAGAAAGGAGATAGCTTGAAACCTTTTAAGGAATACATTACCTCAGTGTAAAGATTTTCATTTGAAAGTTCCAGATCAGAAGTGTTGAGTTAGAATCCTGAAGAAGTTACTGAAAATTGAGAAGGTCTAAGCTCGGTTGTATAACTAATGAAGGAAGAGGCCATCTAATGTTCAAGACCAGGAATTGAAAGAAACAGTTACATTAAACTTACAAAGGTGGGAGATGTTTGAGTATGTAAAGTGATGATGTTGAGATTGATAGGATTGCATTTTTACTGTGTTTTTAAAGATTTTAAATTGTGTTATACACAAGTAACTTGGTTTTATACTATTTTATCTGCTTTTTCGTTGCATAATAAATTTCTGTTTTATTGTTAAAACCAAATCTGCAGCATTGTGTGCTTATGCCTTTGTGAAAGATACTTTATTATTATTAAAAAATACTCAAAATATGTTCTATCAAGCCAGGTTTCGTCTGCAATCTGACTTGACCAATAAGAAAATCAGCTAAAATAACAACAATATTCACAGGTGAAAGAGCATCAGTGCAGTTCATTTCGCTCTAAAGCAGGACAATGAAATTATGAATTTTAGTTCAAAGAGAACAAGCATCTTTAAGAACAAACCACAACAATTATGATGTGTAGTCATTTCTATTTGCGAGAATGACATTACGCAACTACAGACATTAGAAAACATTATAATCCCAGACACAGCAATGCTTATTCCGAAAAATGTAGCAACGGATGTAAGGTAGCCTTACCTGTTTAGACAGACACTCAAAACGTCCAATATTACACTTGCTATTATATTTTCTGTCAATGACTACTTTGATTGTGTCTTCCTGTACATTAGCACACAATATTGTAGTAACAGATGTAGAACGTGACATGCTTGGACTCAAGTTGATCTCAATTAGCCAGGGTTTAAAATCTTCTCCCAGCAAGAAATCAGCACCATATAGTGCAAAATTGTTTTTGCGTGCTTGTACAATGGCCTGAACCGTCACCAAAGAACAAATGATAGCCCTTTTCATGGAAGGGTAGACAGTCTCCTGCCAGATGTTCCCGTGGCCTTTAATTCTTAAATAGTCTTGGAACTGATTACTTGACCACATGCTCTCTTTTGGCACGAGTGGGTTACGCTTGGCAGAGGGCTTTAATCGCTTCTGAATGGCATTGTTGCAGAGGTGCACTGAACTGCCGAAAAATAAACAGCATTGCATTCATTTTACTTGAGATTTTGCAAACTAAGCAACATAATTTTAAAACGTCATTTTCCTAATGTAGCACTGAAAGTATTTCTGGTGGTGTGTCTACTGTCAATGCAAGTGTTCTAAGGACAAAAGGTTCAAGCCTCATCATGACAAATGGTGAGATTTGAATTAAATGAAAATCTGGAATTAAAAGCTTGTGTAAACGTGACTTTCAAATGTCATAAAATTCTGTTATTAAAGTGCTTTAGAGAAGGAAATCTGCCCTCCTTACCTGTATGGCTTACACATGATCCCAGACCTATAGCAATGTGATTGACTCTCACTGTCCTCTGGATATTTTGGATTGGTCAATAAATGCTAATTCAGCCAGTGGCCCCACATCCCATAAACAATATTTTTTAAAAATTTCCACATGATGACAGTAATGTTAAATTTAGCACACCAAAAGAGCAGTGGGACCCATGACTCTGCTGCCATCTCAATGTCTTACTGAGGTACTCGTGTCATTAGCATTAAAGTGAAGGTAAACAAGCATACGAGAGAGAAAGGATGAGAGGGTTATGATGATAGATGACCACTACTCTCAATGCTGTTGCTGGGGCAAGAGAGCTATTAGCCATTTGCTTGCCCAGCATCTCTCAGATGTGGGTCATTCTCACCGATGGGAATGAAAGTCCCATTTCGTGTCCATAAATATTTGCAGGGCAAGGTAAGCAAGTGGAAAGAGGCTCACTTCAGGCTTTTACAGTGCTGGCAGCCACTATTATCATGCAATGGTTTCAAACTATGCATATGTAGCTTGGGTTTCAAAATGACCGATTCTATATAAAGAATGAGCCACTTTCTTGCCTCCTGTTCAAGCTATTCTACGGTTATACACACCCCTGATGTAGTCACGCATTTTGTGGCATCCTGATGCTACTGCTGGTTGGAATCCCAGAATTAGAATCATAGAACCCTGCTACAGAGTAAGAGGAGGACGTTCAGCCCATACTGAGAGTATTGACTCTCTAATTGAGTATCTCACTCAGTACCATTTTTCTGCCTTTGCTCCATAACCCTATGCATGCTTTCTCTTCTGTTAACCATTTAATTCCCATTTAAATCCCAAAACTAAACATTGTCAGGTAATGCATTCCAAGCCTTAACCCCTCGCCATATGACAAAGCTGCATAACATAGAGATTCCTGGCATTACAGGTGAAGTATTAACATGAGTAGAGGACTGGTTGAGTAACAGAAGCGAAGAGTGGGGATAAGTGAGCACTATTCTGGTTGGCAATCAGTGACTAGTGGTGTGCCTCAGGGATCGGTGTTGGGATTGCATTTATTCACAAGTTACATGTTGGGGACCACGTGTAGAGTGTCATCTATAAACATTGACAGAAAGATGAGTGGCAGAGCAAAGTGTACAGAGGACTGTGAAACTTTGCAGAGGAACATAGATACTTTGAATGAGTGGGCAAAGGTCTGGCAGATGGAATACAATGTTAGTAAATGCAAAGTCATCCATTTTTGTAGGAGTAACAGTAAAAAGGATTATTATTTGAATGGTAAAAAGTTGCAGCATGCTGCTATGCAGAGGGACCTGGGTGTCCTTGTGCATGAATCACAGAGGGTTGGTAGGAAGGCAGATGAAATTTTGTCCTTCATTGCGAAAGGGATTGAGTTTAAAAGCAGGGAGGTTATGTTGCAGCTGTACAGGTTGCTGGTGAGGCCACACCTGGAGTACTGCACATAGTTTTGTTCTCCTTACTTGAGAAAGGATGTATTGGCACTGGAGAGGGTGCAGAGTGGGTTCACTAGGTTGATTCCGGAGTTGAGAGGGGGTTGTTTCATGAGGACAGACTGAGTAGGCTGGGATTATATTCATTGGAATTCAGAAGAATGAGGGGGGATCTTATAGAAACATAAAATTATGAAGGGAATGGATAAGATAGAGGTAGGGAGGATGTTTCCACTGGCAGGTGAAACTAGGACAAGAGGGCATTGCCTCAAGATTAGAGGGAGCAGATTTAGGACTGAATTGAGAAGCAACTTCTTCACCCAGAGGGTTGTAAATCTATGGAGTTGATGCTACTTCAGTAAACATTTTTTAAAGTAAGGTAGATTTTTTTGAACAATAAAGGAATTAAGGGATACGGTGAGAGGGCCAGTAAGTGGATCTGAGTCCATGAAAAGATTAGCCATGATTTATTAAGTCGTGGAGTAGGCTCAAAGGACTATACAGCCTACTCCTGCTCTTAGTTCTTATGTTCTTATATTCTTTTTCTAATATTACTCTGTTTCTTTCACTCATTACTTTAAATCCGTGCCCTCTTATTCTTGATCTTTTCACGAGTGGGAACATTTTCTGCACAACTACTTTGCCCAGAATTCTGATGATTTTGAATACCTAAAGCAAATCTCCTCAGAGCCTTCTCTTCCCCAAGGAAAACAGTCCTAACTTCTCTAGTCTATCTTCATAACTGAGGTCCCTCATCACAGGAACCATTCACTCAAATCTTTTATGCACTCTTCACTTGCCTTCATTGATATGACGATGTGGGTGTACTGTACCTTTAAAAAAGTTAAAAGCTACCATGACTACCTGACAGCACCAAGTGTTCTGAACAAGATACAATGTAACCTTTTTGTCCAGCAGCTAGTGCAGCTCTTTGTCTGGATACAAAAACAAATTTCAAATTAGGCCAATCAGTTTAAATTATACTCAAAAACTATACCAACCACCAATCAAGTTTGAATTTAACACATTGACAATATTAAAAGCCAATGACACAATCTGATGCTTTGGGGGTATAGACCGGGGAAAATTGAACAGTTGAGAGAGAACTGCCAAAAGACTAACAGACATAGACTGCTCGTCAGAATTGTATGAGAGGTACCTGTTTAGAGAAGGAGTTTGCACAGTGACAAACATCAACATGGACCTGGAGAGCAAATCTACAAAGAGAAGATTTGACAGCTGGCTGGTTTTGAAATTTGAATTTTTGAGTAAATCTTAATCGGGGCTTTTATCGGACTTGTATTATCGAGGGAAAGGTGAAAAGATAGGTTAGAGGAAGAAATTGTAAATAATAATTAGTTAATTATTCTCTGTTATACTTTAAGAAATAAAGTTGTTAATTTGTACTTTAAATAGTTCTTGGCCTCTAGAATTTTCACAGATTACTGCATATGATAAATCTTTTCTGTCTTGCTGGTTGAAATTAAGCAGGAGGGTTTACCCTGTGTCATAACATCATAACCTTCCTAAAGTCCAGTGCCCAGAAATGGATTCAATACTCCAGCTTAGGTTTATACAATTTCAACATAACCTCCTTGCACTGCCCCATTAAAACAAATTTGAGATTACTGAATGAGTCATTCCGTACCTTCTCAACCTGTTCTGTGAAATTCAATGGCTTCTGTATATCTATATCCAGGCCTTACTGCTTCTGCACTCTCAGCAACCTGGGATAGATCCCATCTGGTCCTGGGGATTTGTCCACCTTAATAACCTCTAGCCTACCCAACACATCTTCCCTCCTTATGTCAACGTGATCCAGTGTAATCAAACTTCTCTCTTTTAAGTCTGTACACACATTATGAAGAATAGAAGAATATGGAGATAGGATAAGATGAAGTAAGGTGAGAGGAGATTCATGTTAACGTTGCAACCAATCTCCTTGTGCCTTCAATGCAGTGATGATCACTACGATTGTTAATACGCACTGAGGAGAGGGATGTGTTGAGATTAGAGATAGAAGTTTGATTACACTGGATCACGTTGACATAAGGAGGGAAGATGTGTCGGGTAGGCTAGCGGTTATTAAGGTGGACAAATCCCCAGGACCAGATGGGATCTATTCCAGGTTGCTGAGAGAGGTGAGAAAGGAAATAGCTGGGGCTCTGACAGATGTCTGTGTAGCATCCTTACAAAAAAGGTGAGGTGCCGGAGGACTGGAGGTTTGCTCATGTTGTCCCCTGTACAAGAAGGGTAGTAGGGATATTCTGGGTAACTACAGACCAGTGAGCCCAGCATCAGTGGTGGGCAAGTTGCTGGAGAAAGTACTGAGGGATAAAATCTATTTATATTTGGAAAAGAAAGGGCTTATCAGTGATAGGCAACATGGTTTTGTGCGGGGGAGATCGCGCCTTACCAACTTAATAGAGTTCTTTGAGGAAGTGATCAATTTGATAGATGAAGGAAGGGCTGTAGATGTCATATACATGGGCTTTAGTAAGACATTTGATAAGGTTCCCATGGTAAACTAATGGAGAAGGTGAAGTCACATGGTGTGCAGGGTGTTCTTGCTAGGTGGATAAAGAACTGGTTGAGCAACAGGAGACAGAGAGTATTAGTTGAAGAGAGTTTCTTGAAATGGAGAAAGGTGACTAGTGGTGTTCCACAGGTATCAGTGCTGGGGCAACTTTTGTTTGTAATATACATAAATGATCTGGAAGAGGGCACTGTTGGTTCGATCAGCAAGTTTATGGATGACACGAAGATTGGTGGAAGAGCAGAATGCATAGGGAACTGTCAAAGAATAGAGGAGGATATAGATAGACTGGAGAGTTGGGCAGAGAAGTGTCAAATGGAGTTCAATCCAGGCAAATGTGAGGTAACGTACTGCGGGAAGCCTAATTCAAGAGCAAACAATAATGTAAACGGAAAAGCCTTGGGAAAACTGATGAGCAGAGATCTCTGGGAGTTCAGGTCCATTGTACTCTGAAGGTTGATGCACAGGTGGATAGAGTGATCAAGAAGGCATATAGTATGCTTGCCTTCATCGGATGGTGTATTGAGTATAACAGCTGGCAGGTCATGTTAAAATTGTACAAAACTTTGGTTCGAACGCATTTAGAATACAGTGTACAGTTCTGGTTGCCACATTACCAAAAGGATGTGGATGTTTTGGAGAGAGTGCAGAGAAGATTTATGAGGATGTTGCCTGGTATGGAAGGTGCTAGCTATGGAGAGAGGTTGATAGGTTAGGATTGTTTACATTAGAAAAAAGAAGATTGTTGGGGGACCTGATTGAGGTCTACAAAATCATGACGGGTATAGACAGGGGAGATAGAGATAAGCTTTGTCCTGGGTGAGGGATTCAATTATGAGACGTCACACTTTCAAGGTGAGAGGTGAAAAGTTTAAGGGGGATACACGTGGCAAGTACTTCACACAGAGGGCAGTAGGTGCCTGGAACGCATTGCCAGCAGAGGAGGTGGAGGCAGGCACGGTAGATGTGTCTGGACAGCTGCTTGAGTAGTGGGGAGCAAAGGGATACAATTGTTTCAGAATTAGGTGACAGGTTTAGACAGTGGATTTAGATTGGCACAGTCTTGGAGGGCCAAAGGGCCTGTTCCTGGGCTGCAAATGTCCTTTGTTCTTTGTACATCTGAATCCTTTTCGTGGACTTGCTCTGGGAACTATTTCTGTTGCCTCTGCAACAATGCTGTCGGTTGTCTGTGCTCTAATCCTGGTCTTTTTTTCTGCTGCTCCTATGCAGCTTCCT
Source organism: Chiloscyllium punctatum (assembly GCF_047496795.1). NCBI lineage: Eukaryota > Metazoa > Chordata > Chondrichthyes > Orectolobiformes > Hemiscylliidae > Chiloscyllium > Chiloscyllium punctatum. The sequence goes on from NC_092782.1 coordinate 34,159,361, forward strand.
GAAATGCTCCGCTTTCTTGAAATGCCTCCTGCCTTGCTAAAACGTCAGAACCACTTCTTCAAAGTGCAAGCAGACCCCAGATGCATTCTGTTGGGCTTCCCAACACTGGTACCCTGACACTGTCCCCAAGCCCCAGATCTCCGCGGAACTGCTAAATCCTAAAGCTGCCTCAGTGCTTCTGTATTCCCTTGAGTAATCCCAGACTCTCCCCACATTGGCACACCTTTCAATCTAGATTAGAGTGGTGCTGTAAAAGCAGAGCAGGTCAGGCAGCATCCATGGAGCAGGAAAATCAACGTTTCGGGCAAAAGCCCTTCATCAGGAATATTCACATTTAATCCCATTGCATGCTTTCAAGCCCCCAGCACCTGAATTCTATCCTGCATGGGTATTTGCAGATCAAACATTCATCCCAAATCCCTCCCAAGCCCTGTTTCCCTCCAGCTATTGCATTAATTAAAATGTTCAGGGACAAATAGGCAGATGGTACAAAGCAAACAAAAAAAATGTCAGCACTAAGCACAGTCAGACAGAGAAGTAAAAGAAGACAACCAGGTTTGCACAGAAAGTGACAAGGGAAAGAAATTATAAAGAAGCAAGTCAACAAGATATAAAACTGAGAGAAAAAAAGTGTCTGTTTTACCCTTATTTTGCCCAGGGCCAAATCCAATTATAATGAAGCAAGTCTATTGACTCATTGTCAGCTGAACCATAGGAAATCCCCTAACATGATTTGTGCTTTGATATATTCCTGATCTTATCACCAAGAAAGGCTGTTATTTCTGTAATATGCATTTCTTGCCTACAATGCCTTTCATAGCTATAATCGCTATTCCTAAATTACAGTTTATGTTCCAATCCCTTAGCGAAACATGTCACAATTAAATTCCTGTTTTGACACGTTCATGATAAAACAGATTTCTTATTCATTCTCAGGTTGTGGGGTGTGGATGTTACTTATGTATTTCAAATGAAGCTTAACTATATGCAAGCATCAAAGGGTGGCTTCTTCTTTCTTCTTTTAAAATTCACTTGAGAGACATGGGCGTCACTGGCTCGGAATCTATTGCCCATCCTTAGTTGTCCTTAAATGGATAGTAGTGAGCTGCCTTGAACTTCTGCAGTCCATGCACTGTAGTAGACCCACAATGCTTTCCAGGAGAAAATTTCAGGATTTTGAAGGAATGACAATATACTTACAAGGCAGGATGGTGAGAGAATTGGAGGGGAACTTGCAGTTGGTGATATTCTCACGTATTTGCTGTCTTTTCACTTCCAGTTGGTAGTGTCATAGGTTCTGAAGATGTAATGTCAGGAGGCTTGGTCAAAATTTCTCCAGTGTGTCTTGTACATGATGCACACTGAATCTTTTTAGAGCTACACTCATCCATGGGGAAGTACTCCATCACACCCCTGACATGTGCCTTGTAGATGTTGGGCAGGTTTTGGGGAGTCAGGAGGTAGATTACTTGCTGCAGCAACCCAAGCTCTGACGTGCTCTTGTACCCATTATGTTTAGAATCCAGTTCGGTTTTAGGTCAATGGTTTCAATGGGGGATTCCATAATGGTCACGCTATTGAATGTCAAGAGACAGTATTTAGATTGTTTCTTATTGGCATTTGTGTGACACGCATGTTACTTGCTACATTTCAGCCAAGCTTGGATATTGTCCAGATCTTGCTGCATTTTGTCATGCAGAAAACATCTTTGATGAACCAGCTGAAGTTACTGGGCCCTGGTATGAGACAAATCAGCTGCAATGGCTTCACTCCTTTCACCATTACCTCAGGTGTTCTCGAGGATCTATCATTCTCATTCTCCCTGTTACTCATCTACATGCTACAGTGTGGAAACAGGCCCTTCAGCCCAACAAGTCCACACCAACCCTCTGGAGAGTAATCCACCCAGACCCATTTCCCTCTGACTAACACACCTAACCAATGGGCAATTGAGCATGGCCAATTCACCTGACCTGCACGTCTTTGGATTGTGGGAGGAAACTGGAGCACCTGGAGGAAACCCACGCAGACACAGGGAGAATGTGCAAACTCCACACAGACAGTCGCCCAAGGCTGGAATCGAACCTGGATCCCTAGTGCTGTGAAGCAGCAGTGCTAACCACTGAGCCACCGTGCCGCCCCAAATGTCATCAAAAGGCAGAGTGTTAGTTCAGCTGAGGAAACACAGTCACCTCACCATCCCCTCCCTTAGCTCCTCCAATAACTACAAAGTGCTTCAAGACGTTAGTCATGGCTCACATCAAATCAAACCTCCCAGCCTTCCTCGAACCCTTGCAATTTGCCTAGCAGCACAATAAGTCCACGGCAAATGCCAATTCCCTGGCCCTATACTCATCACTGCAACATCTGAATAATAAGGTTATCAGGCTTCTACTTAGTGACTACAGCTCTATCTTCTACACTATCATCCCAACAAAACTAATCTCCAAACTCTGACACCTAGGTCTCTGCTCTGCACTTTGCAACTGGATCTTCAGCTTCCTGATGCACAGTCCGCAATCAGTGAAGATAGACAACAGCAGCTCCTCCACGACATTCCTCAACACCAGCACCCTGCAAGGATGCATGATCAGCCTGTATATTCATGACTGTGTGGCCAAATTTCATCTGAGCGTCACCCACAAATTCACTGGATAGCAAACAGTGAGTCAGAATACAGAAAGGAGACAGAATGCTTGGTGTCGTGGTGCAAAGATAACAATCTCTGCCTCAATGTCAGCAGAACTGAAGAACTGATTATCAACTTCAGGAAGAAAGGAGGAGGACACTCCCCTAGCTACATCAAATGGAACTGTGATGGGGAGGGTCGAAAGTGTCAAGTTCCTGGGAATGACAGTCACCTACAATCTGTCCTGGTCCTCCCTCTTGGATGTCATGGTCAAGAAGGCACCACAACGCCTCTTCTTCCTCATGAGGGCTGAGGAAAATTATGTCCATGACCCCATGGACCCTCACCAACTTTTACAGATGCACCATAGAAAGCATTCTAACTGGGTACATCACAGTTTGGGACAGCAACTGCTCTGTCCTGCACCTTAACAAACTACAGAAAGTTGTGTGCACAGCCCGCACCATCACACAAGCCAACCTCCCATCCATGGACTCCACCTACACTTCCCGTTGCTGCAGAAAGGCAACCAACATCAAAGACCCCTCTGACCCCAGTTACACTCTCTACCAACCCCTTCCATCAGGCAGATGATACAAAGGCTTAAACCCACGTACCAACAGGTTCAAGACCAGTTTCTTCCACGTTGTTATTAGACTGCTGAATGAACATCTCCAATTTCAAATTAGATGCTTTTGTACACCTCCTGTGCAGCAGGAACCTTTTATATCTCACAGTGGAGAATCCTTGATACTGACCCAGCTCCCTCAGAGCCAGCTCTCAGAGTGAACAGAATGTCTGACACACCTGTTAATTTTTTTCTTCTTTTTTTTTATTAACCCTCACACTCCCGCCTAATTGCGGTAGTGCTTATTTTTTTTTCCCCAGCACCCATGTTGTGTGTGTGCAGGTGTGAGACACAGTGAAAGACACAAGGTGCAGACACTTCTGTTTATATCTGTCAACCATAGCTCCCTGATTGGACTACATTAACAACTCCAATCAGGGAGCTCATATTCTATGATATCCACCTGGCTGACCTCATTACAATCACTAAACTTAACACATACCAAGTTCCTTACCTCACAGTTGAGTGACGTCGTGATTTTGAAAGTCTCATCTTTGGTTTTCAAGTTCTGCTTTTCCTCATCCCTACCTAACCTTACAAGCCCCACAACCCTATGAGATATCTGTGTTCCTCAAATCTGAGCCTCTTGTGTATCCCAGATTTTAACTATTCCATCATTGATTCAGACACCTTCAGTGCTGAGGCCTTAAATTCAGGAACAGACTCTCTTCACACCTCCCTACTTCTCTGTCCCAATGTCCCCCATTAAGACTCTCCCTAAAAATTATTTCTTTGACCAAGAAAGATTATTACTGTCTTGCATATTCCCACTCTGATCCTCACTGACTCAAATGTCTAAGACTTGCTAGTACAATCAAACATCAAAAATGATGTAAAGAACTATTATTCTCATCATTCATGTCATTTTGCCTCTACTATCCATGTTTTCATGTTTGAACAAAGACCGTAACAATGTCAGAGGCTATTGCACCTGATAGAATGCACTATGGAAGTGGCTGCAGCTTGATAACTCTGTTGGCATCACTTTCCATCAGTTTGCTATTGAAGAGGAGTAGTTAATGTGTCAGTCATTGAGCAATTGATAGCTATTGGCTCATATATATACTGCCTACTATGGACAGAGTATACCTGAACTTAACAGAGAAGGAGCAGAAAAAATCTGGCAAGTTAGCTATTAGATATGAATCTGTAAACATGACTAGTCAGGCTGTTCCTTGACTTGTCTTTGAGATAATACCACCATTATTTCCATCTTTCCCAAGAAATCATATTCTTTCCCTTCTTACTAGAATTCGATTGCAGTCATGGAATGTCTAGCCACTTCAGGGTGAGGCTGAGAGTCAACTATGGCTCCAGGTTTCCTTCCCTAAAGGACATCAGTGAACCAGTTGGGCTTTTACAACAATTCAATAGTTGGTCACCTTTACTGCAATCAAGATATTTCCAGTTTAACTAACGTGATACAGTTTTAAAACTTACATTCTCTCAAATATTCGCCCAAGCCTCTGGATTATCAAAAAGCTATTGAGCTGAAATATTGTATGGACTTTAGTTCCCAATTTCTCTCAGGAGGTGAATGGGAGCCATAGAATTGGGAAGGAAGATAGGAGTAGGGATTTGAAAACCTGCTGCCTTCCCAATTACTGTGCCCTACTCCCAGATGATATTATAAGACAGGAAAGGTTGGGAATGGTTTTCCGGCCAATTAGAGTCCTTAAGTGGCCGCTTTCGTTCCAGTGACTGATATTCAACTAACAGCGGGGAGAGGAGGAACTGGCCTGCACCATGCGGACAATCCGTCCAATAAAAGCTAGCAGCTTCCAGGCTGACTTGAGGAGGGACCTCCTTATTGGAAAGCTAGTAGCCTGTGGAGAGCAACTGTTTACAAAGGCTTCCTCACTCCACTTGCCAGAGCTTGATTAGCTGGCCCTTGTGACCCCAACCAACTCATTAGGATTCCTGGTGCTCCATGCAGCCCTCCTGCATTACCAGAAGTGACCATCCCTCCCAGTGGTGCTATTGGGACTAGCAGCAATTCTGGATGGGATTTCTGTCCTTAAAAAGTCAGAGAAATTTGATTATAGGCAGTTAACTGCCTGAATGACACTAAATTCCATCAGTGCTTCCAATAATGACTCAGCAGGGTTCTCCCTGGCTTTTTAGCTACTGGATGAGGCCACTATTGCCGCCATCAAACAGAGTTTGTTATCTCTCCAAGGATACCATGGATCTGCTGAATTTTTCCAGCATCTTTTGCCTTCATTTCAGATTTCCAGCATCATCGATATTTTGCTTTTTGGGTCAGAAACATGCCATAAATACCTACAAATATGATGGAAACAATTTTATTTTTTTCATTGCTTTACCTGTCTAGGTTTTCCAGTGTGAAAGGCTGTGTGGAAAATCTTAAGTAACAATCCTTATAGAACCAAATGTTTATTGGGTTCCAGTCTGTGACAAGAAACCACAATCTGATGTCGAATTTAGTATCATAAATCAGAAGAGGCTTCTCAATATACTTCTGCACAACCAACTTGGTGTTTTCTAAAGAAGGGTCAAAGTCCTTCAGTTTTAGAAACTTATCCAGCCTGTCTACACATTTTATTCCTGTAATATGAACATTCAAAAAAAATTTCATTAGGAAGGCTCCAGGGTAATGAGGATTTTAAACATTTTCTAACTCTCTTGTCGTTTAGTAGTACTTGTTTGAATATTACTGAAATAAAAGACATTTGGTGAAGCTTTTCATCATGCACTCATCAAGAAAACTCACAAGAACTAAATGTAAATAAGTGAAAATGCATTATTCTGGTGGTTTGTAGAATAAAGAAAATCAATATTTGAGAAAAATAACCATCTTATTACTACTTCACAGGACTTCACAGTAGACCTTTTTGGAAAGTATTTTCAAAAAAAGAAAGTCTGACATCCCAATTTTAGGGAGTTTAATCACTCTAACCTTACTGCCTTTGATAGTATGATCCATAAAATAGCCATGAGCATATAGACTAGGCTTCTAATGATATTACTAGTAATGGAACTGACACTATGAAATATTTGCATTAGTTGTTTCATGCAGTTTAAAGGTCATTTAGAAAATGCTTACAAACAGCCATCAACCGGTTAAATTATAATGAGCCACGTCAGTGTAACTGATTCTTAAAACTGATATGAGCTTGATAAATGGTGCCCTATTTTCTAGGAAATGCTAGTCAAACCGGACAAGCTAACAGTCCTTTCACAAAGCAATCGTACGTTATCTGCCATTGTTATGTACTGTAATTCAAGAATTATTGAATGATTCATTATTGAACATATATTAATATGTTCCTTTTCAATATTTGTGCTGCTGACCTGGAGACATTGATAGTGCTAGTCCTTCAACTTTAAATAATTTAGAGACCTTTTAACCTGAACCTAAATCAGGGAGGACCAGGAAGGCTGGTAACCAGCAATTGGAAGGAAGACAACGACATCCAGAGTAATTTGAATTTATTCTTTTCTGGGAGGAACAGGAATTGGTGTGCACTAATAAAGAAAGTCATGGCTAATCCTTTCCCAAAAACCCCTCCTTGTAACTTACCAGGTTAGTAGAGAACCTTCCATTACAATGGCTTGCACTCTCTGGCCACATGAACTCTGCCAACTGGCTAAGGTGTTGCTTTTCACCCGCTTAGAGTAGGTCGCCAACTTGCAGCTAATTCCCAAAACTTAAAATAAACTACTCCTGAGATTTAAACTAGTGAGCACAGTTTGCATTTGTTTATGAGCCCTTGTCTGCTTGAAAACTGCTAGACGTTAAAACAATCCTATTATTAATACATGCTTGATGTTCTGCAGAAATATGTCGGTTTGGTTTGGTCAGTCTCTCCAGACAATGAAATACTAATGTTGACACTTCTCGACAGGTGTTTCCAGCTATACAGCCATTAGTTTTCTTTACATCGCGTCCTCTGTTTCACTCAGAACTATAACCATGTGAATGGCACCAACCAAAATTGACTGAATGTTACCTCGGCCCTGTGACTTTGCAGCTGGTTTGACAATCCAGATGTTTCTGATACCATCAATTTCCAACTGTGGACGTACTGATTTTAGTCTATTCAGAATGTTCTGGCAATCAACCAAATAATTCTGTGAACCAGGAATTGTAGCTTCATTGCTGAAGAAACACAAATGAAAAGGAAGAAGAATAATCTAGACGCCTCAAAACATGAATGCATTTGATATGGTCTCTATATGGTGTTATAATCTTATATGTTCATAACAATAGATATATTCAGATATTCAGCTTCAGAGGAAGATACTTGACCTATTTTGAACACATGTCAGTGCCTGAGTTCAAACAGAAGGGCTGGTTAACCACAACTTAAGCATGACATTTTACTTTTCACTTAACAAACAGATATCAGAGGTTTCAAGTACAGATAAGATTCATAATCAGATGGTCTTGTTTATACACAGCAGGGCAGCACCTTGTTTAAAAAGAAAACAAGTCAACGAAAGCAGTTGCTCTGGAAAAGAGAAAAATATTTGCAGAGAAATGGAAATTTGCTGATACTGCAGCACCTGCCCACTGGGAAGACTTTCACACAGATATTATGAAAATGAACCTTGCATATTCACCTTGTTTAGATTAGATACCCTACAGTGTGAAACAGGCCCTTTGGCCCAACAAGTCCACACCGACCCTCTGAAGAGTAACCCACCCAGTCCCATTTCCCTCTGACTAATGCACCTAACACTATGGGCAATTTAGCATGGCCAACTCACTTGACCTGCACATCTTTGGACTGTGGGAGGAAACCGGAGCACCCAGAGGAAACCCACGCAGAGAGTGGGAGAATGTGCAAACTCCACACAGACAGTCGCCCAAGGCTGTAATTCTTCACCATCAAATTAAAATCTACAACTGGATTGTAAGTCATGAGTAGAAAGTGAAATCTCTTCTTCTAGCCAGGTGCACAACCTCAAAAACAGTGCTGCACAAATGTTTGTGCACTGTGACCCCATTTCAAGGCTTGCAAATTCTCCTCTTGCCTCTGGGAGAGCAAATCAGGATCAGGGTGGTGAGTGGCTTGGAGGAGAACTGACTGTGTTCCTATGCACTTCTCTTCTAGATGATAGTGATCATGGGTTTGGAAGAAGCTGCCTAGGGAACCTTGTTGAGTTTCCGCAGTGTATTTTGTAGCTGGTAGACACTGCTGCTACATAGTGAAAATGCTAGTGGGAGCGAATATTTGTGGATGTGGTCAGGCCTGGTAAAGGCAGCAGTTTTTCTTCCCTTGAGGGCACCAGTCAGCCAGAGGGGATTTTACAAAAATCAAGAGTGATTTCATGCTCATTATATTTTTAATTCCTGGTATTTATTGAATTTAAATTCCACCATCTGCTATGGTGGGATACAAACTCTGGTCCCCCGAACATTATCTGGGTTTCTGGATTTCTTGTCCAGCAATAATGCAACTATGCAATTCAATTGTTTCTGTCTCTGTGCAGATAAAGTCTTACCTGCTATCATTTCCAACACTTTGATTTTTATTTTATATATCCAACATCCAGAGCTTGTAGTATTTGTACTAAATTTATTGTATTAAATATCCAATACACTGCCAAATCAAGCAGCCTGGGTGACAGGCTTAACAGAGATAGACAAAAGTCAGGGGCAATTGAAAGGAAGCAAGGGGTTCCTGGGGTGGGATGCAGGTTGTGGAGAGATCCGTGATGGGAGACATCACAATCCTCAGTAGCACTCTCCCACCAATTCTATTTCGTTCTCTGCAGGGATGCCAGCACTTTGATTACCCTTGCAAGAGAGAAGTAAGGGAACTTCCTCTCAGAGAACCAGGCATCCCACACAAATGCCTTCCTGCAGTTCAAAGGATTTAAGTAATACCAGTTGGTTTGCAGATGTCAGCAGCAAGTCAGTATCTTTTCCGATATGACGACTGTACCTGATAATAAGTTGAGCGCAAAGCCGGGCACGTAACTCCTGCTGCAGCCTGCTGAAGTAACTGCCTTTTTCACACACATAGCTGTGCCAAAGCCTGCTGATATGATCGATGCCTTCCTGCACGGAGGGTCAAATGCCTGGTGATTTACTTGACCTTCTTTCTTTCATTATATTCCCCCTTGACTATGCAATCTATTAGTTTGGACATGTTGAAATCAACCCTCTTCATTGGCATTAGTGGCTATAGCTTGCAGTAAATGTCATCTGGCTGTCATGGGCCTTTTATGCTTTTTAACATAAAATCAATATCAGTTCTGCTGAATTTCTGTGATTATTTTGTTTATAGCCTGCTTCCAATATTGAACCATCTTTGGGGAGTGAAGTTAACACATTAACTTATACCTTAATATAATGCTTTGCAATTGATTTTATTATCAATCAATTGTATGTTCGAACCATACTATAATACAAGAGCTCCCAACACTCAAAGAATTTCTTTTCTATCCATTCAAGGTAGGTTTTGAAGGTGAAAGGACAAACTCATCACAACAAGTTGTGCTGTGCTCAATTAAATAGTTTTGCAATTTGTGATCATATACCAGGGGTTTGGGCATGCAAGACTCACAACAAGACACAAGAATCAGAGAACAGAATCACAGAATACCTCTAGTGAGGAAGCAGGCCATTCAGCCCATCGAGACCACATCGAACCTCCGAAGAGCGTCCCAACCAGCCCCAACCCCCCCTCTCTGTAACCCTGTATTTTTATCTTGGCTAGCCCATCCACCTACATATCTCTGGACATTGCAGGACAATTTAGCACAGCCAATCCACCTAATCTGCACATCATAGGAGCGTGGGAGGAAACCAGAGGAAACCCATACGCAGACATGGGGAGAATGTGCAAGCTCCACACTTTTTTTTAATTTCAAAAATATACTTTATTCATAAATACTTTGATGATCTATACAACTGGACATGCCATACATATGTAAACATTCCATTTCTTTGCATACCGAAACAGAGTAATCACTTCTATTTACAGGTCTGTACGATTTTTAGCTGAGGCGTCAGCAGAGCCCAAATGACTGAGTGGGCCCCCTGTTCTTCTTAGGCAGGCAGACGTTACATGGTGATCTTTCCCCACCGCGCCTTGGCGGCAGCAGCCCCAAGCTTCAGCGCGTCCCTCAACACGTAGTCCTGGACCTTGGAATGTGCCAGTCTGCAACACTCAGTCGGGGTCGACTCCTTCAGCTGGAAGATCAACAGGTTTTGGACCGCCCAGAGAGCGTCCTTCACCGAGTTGATGATCCTCCAGGCACAGTTGATGTTCGTCTCGGTGTGCGTCCCGGGGACCAGGCCGTAGAGCACTGAGTCCTGCGTCACGGCGCTGCTCGGGACGAACCCCGACAAACACCACTGCATTCCTCTTCAGACTTCTTCTGCGTAGGCACATTCCAGAAGAAGGTGTGTGACAGTCTCGTCCCCCCCCCCCCACAGCCGCTTCGAGGGCAGCGTACGGTGCGGCTGAGAGTCCAGGCGTGCATAAAGGATCTCACAGGCAGAGCCCTTCTCACCACCAGCCAAGCCATGTCTTGGTGCTTGTTGGAAAGTTCTGGCAATGAGGCATTCTGCCAAATGGCTTTGACAGTCTGCTCAGGGAACTGCTTGATAGGATCCACCGTCTCATTTTCCTGAAGGGTCTCAAGGACACTACGTGCTGACCACTTCCTGATGGACTTGTGGTCAAAGGTGTTTTTCTTCATAAACTTCTCCACGAAGGACAGGTGATACAGAACGGTCCAACTACTCGGAGCGTTCCGCGGCAGCGAGGCCAGGCCCATCCTTCGCAACACCAGGGACAGGTAGAACCTCAGTACGCAGTGACACTTGGTGTTTGCATACCGGGGGTCCACGCACAGCTTGACGCAGCCACACACAAAGGTGGCCATCAGGGTGAGGCTGGCATTGGGTGTATTTTTTCCCCCGTTGCCCAGATCTTTGTACAGCGAGTCCCTTCGGACCCGATCCATCTTTGACCTCCATATAAACTGGAAGATGGCCCGGGTGACTGCAGCGGCACAGGTTCTGGGAATATGTGCAGGCTCCGCACAGATGGTTACCTGAGGGTGGAATCAAACCCGGGTCCCTGGTCTGAAGCAATAGTGCTGACCACTGAGCTGCAGTGCTGCCCTTGTACAGTATAATGTGTTCAAATATGCACAACTAGCAGTTGAAACCCTTCAGTGACAGTGTTAAAGATCAACATGTGCCTATTAATGTACTAGTAATATAGTACTCTAGGGATCAAAATGCAGCCAGGAAAACTTGTGTCCAAAAGATATGAATGCAAAACACACTTAGGACCTGTACAGCTTCTCCTGCTGAATACCGGTCCAGCCTGTGTTATTACAACATAATAAGAAATTAAACAAGCAAAAGGTTTAATGGTAGAAATACGAACAACAACAGTGACAAAACAAACTCTAATCACACTCACACTAGATGCTTTGGATGTGCTAAGTTTATGCAAAGCTGACTTATTTAAGTTATGATTTGGAGATGCCGGTGTTGGACTGGGGTGTACAAAGTTAAAATCACACAACACCAGGTTATAGTCCAACAGGTTTAATTGGAAACACACTAGCTTTCGGAGCGTCGCTCCTTCATCAGGTGATAGTGGAGGGCTCAATCCTAACACACAGAATTTACAGCAAAAATTTACAGTGTGAATTTACAGTGTAACTGAAATTATACATTGAAAAATTGATTGTTTCATGAATACCATGATAGTTTCACTTCTTTCATGTGTAAATCACAAAACCTTTCTTTTAAAGTTGCATTCTCGGGTTAGCTGTTAACAATGGTGATAGTTAGACAATATGTTGAAGGTGTTAGCCCCCTGTGTTCTCTGTCTATGCCATGATGTTTAGATTGATTCTAATCTAAAAAGTGAGATAATGGAGCTTTACATGAATTCATGCAATTTTTGAGTTCAGAGTTTTACATGAATGCATGCAGTTTTTGAGCTCAAAATAGCTATCACCCATTGTTAACAGCTAACCTGAGAATGCAACTTATAAAAAAAGGTTTTGTGATTTACACATGAAAGAAATGAAACTATCATGGTATTCAAACAGATGAAACACTTAACAATCAATTTTCCAATGTATTATTTCAGTTGCATCACACTGTAAATATTTGCTATAAATTCTGTGTGTTAAGATTGAGCCCACCACTATCACCTGATGAAGGAGCGACAGTCCGAAAGCTAGTGTGCTTCCAATTAAACCTGTTGGACTATAACCTGGTGTTGTGTGATTTTTAACTTATTTAAATTAATTAGATTAGATTACTTACAGTGTGGAAACAGGCCCTTCGGCCCAACAAGTCCACACTGACCCGCTGAAGCGCAACCCACCCATACCCCTACATCTACCCCTTACCTAACACTACGGGCAATTTAGCGTGGCCAATTCACCTGACCTGCACATCTTTGGACGGTGGGAGGAAACCGGAGCACCCGGAGGAAACCCACGCAGACACGGGGAGAATGTGCAAACTCCACACAGTCAGTCGCCTGAGGCGGGAATTGAACCCGGGTCTCTGGCTCTGTGAGGCAGCAGTGCTAGCACAAAGAAGAGAATAAGCAAGTTAAATAATTGTACATGAAATGTACCAACCAAAATTGCTGTACTTTAATATTCAATGTTTAATGATGTGGGTAAATAAATGACACAGACATATTTTCTGCTGATTTACGGCTTTTAAATCTTTTTCCACTTCTGTTACTCTTCAGCAAGGTTACAGCAAGAGGTCAGAGTGAATCCAAAATGGAAATTCACGGCCAAAGTTAACAGAGAAAAATGGAAAACATACAATGTAAAAACAGACCACGCTAGTATTACAAATGCTGAGGTAAGTGAGTGCATGTTACTGGTGGGATTAGGAGCAGATGATGTCTAACTAGAGTATAAATTAAGAACCAGTTTCCCACAGGAAAGGGACTAGTCTATAAAGAGTATAATGACCTCTATTTATATTGGACTAGGAAATATGTATAAAGCTTTGTGGAAAGGTGCCCAGTTCTTGTTCCCTTCTTTACCAGGTAAATAATTACCGTATTAACAGACCATTCATCCATCACACCAGTGCAAGCTGAGAAAATGTCTATTCAATTCAAATAATAATTATTACAGCTTGTGCTTACTTACCGAATGAGGGAGTAATGTTGTTCAATTAGATTTGCCCAATCCTTTTGGCTAAGTATTGGTGAGATGTTCACTTCAAAATATTTTCCAGCACGCATCAGAGTTTGCAAAAACTCTTCACACACCTTGATAGCAGTTTCGATGAGTGCGGTGGATAACTGACATGCTGTTTTGTGGGGCTTTCCAGAATCTGAGAAAGGGCAAATAAATATTCCATAAAGTAGAATGTACTGTGGCTGATTATTTTGGAATTAACAATAGGGTTGGGTATTGCAATCATGAAATCTTGTATACAGTTTGAAACGCAAGATTCTAAAGGTTGTGTATAAAGAGCATTAAACTCAAACCAGTGGAATACGCAGCCAAGAGGAGACGGCTTGATCAAGAGAATGATCATGCACTGGGTCCATAGAATCTTAGAATCCTACACTGTGGAAGCAGCACATTTGGCCCATCAAGTCCATACCTATCATCTGAAAAACATCCCATCCAGATTCACCCTGCTACCCTATCCCTAAAACCCTGCATTCCCATGTCTAATCCACCTAACTTGTCTCTCCCTGGACATCCAGAGGAACCCCACACATACATGAGAAGAATGTGCAAATTCCACCCAGCCAGTTGACCAAGGCTGGATTCGCTGGCACTGTGAGGCAGCTGTGCTAACCACTGAACTACCGTGCCAACCAATTGAGCGAACATGCCATTTGGGTATTTAGAGAGGGGGACAGAGAGGGATTCAGGGAGGATAGAAACAGTAATATTGTCATAGTGAGATGCACACAGCAGGTCTGAGTTCTGTAACAAAGGAACAAGGATTGGCAATTGTGCCCCCGAGCCTATTCTCTGAACACCTGCCTTGGCTGGGGTCTAACCTAGCCCCTCCTGTGTGGCACACAAGAGGCCTGATCCTGAGGCCCTTGTGTTCCCTGATAAAAGTTTGCTTTCAATCTGTGATTTTTGATGAATTTCAATATAACTTAATATAAACCATTTTCTTATAGAAGCAAAATACAGTGGATACTTGAAATCGAAAGTGCTGGCGAAACTCAACAGGTCTGGCAAGATCTGTGGAGAGAGAAACAGAGTTCATGTTTCCAATCTGATATGATTCTTCTCTAGAACTTGTAAGGAGAGTACAAAGAATCTGCCAAGGGATATAAATATCGAAGGTTGTGAGTGGGCAAAGAAAATGGGTAGTACGCAGGAAGATTTGAGGTTGTCCACTTTGACAAGAATAACAGAAAAACAGAACTTATTTAAAAGAGAGAGAATGCTGAATGCTGAAGCATCCGGTGTCTACATACAAAATGTTAGCATGCATGTGTAATGAGTAATTAGGAAGGTAAATAGTCCTAATTTCCTTTGGACTGCCATATCTAGGTGAATGTCTTTTTCAATGCAAGGCATTTCGGGACTGCCAACCCTTGATCTGGTGCACAGTGTCCTTTTAATTATCACATTGGCAGTGATCCTAAGGTATTCTAGCAGTAGTCAATACTTCTACTTACAGCAAGTGGGATAATCAAGCTAGCATTGGACAAGAGGGGCACTGCAGAGGCTTGATGTGTCATTAATGAGCCAGGTTTCGGATGAGGGCATGAAAAAGTCCGCTAGGCCTCAGGGAGACAAACCCTCCATGAAACTCGACAAAAAAGCCACTTCACTGATTTCTTGCAATTTTCAGTGCTTGGTGTTTATTGTAAGGGGGACTAGGTAAAAAAAGTAGAAAAGTCTTGCTGCTGCTATTGAATTGCTGAAACAACACATGAAGTACTATGAAGAGTTGTGGTCTCCTTACTTAAGGAGATGTGCACTTTTATTAGACACAGTTCGAAGAAAGTTCACTAGCCTGATTCCCGTGGAAGAAAGAGTTGTATTATGAAGAATGGTTGAGTAGGTTTGTCTGCACTCATTGGGCTGAGAGGAATGAGAAATGATCTTACTGAACTTTAAGATTTTGTAGAGATGTATGGTACATGCTTGGAGGATATCTCCTCTTAAGGTTGTATCTAGAACGAGGGGTCAGAACTTTACAATCGTTAAAATGGAGAGGAGGAAAGATTTCCTAATTGTTAGGCTTTACAATTTCCTTCCACAAAGAGCCAAAAAGAGACCAGGACATTGAACGTAATCACGGGTATGTGAAACTGATTATTGATTGACAAGGTTATGTAGGATATCAAAAAATGAACTCTTTGCTGAATCTGAACCGATAAAGAAACAGTGTATTTTACCTGTTACCAAGGTTGCTTTAGGTCCTTCAGTATCATTTGTATTCATCTGACCTTGTTCAGTGCCTGAACTTTGCGGAGCATTTGCAGAATTGTAAATTACCCATTTCAATATGCTGATTGCACCGGTAAGCCTGAAGTCATCTGAAAGCAACATTATCTGTTTTTAGACTGGAATTATTTGTAAGCACAGTAAAACAAATGTGTATTCTCTACTTCTCATTACCTGTTTCAGTAAATTTATAGAGTTATATCACAGAAATGTTGAGCATGGAAATAGACCCTTCGGTCCAGTCCAAATCATCCATACCAACCAGATATCACAACCTATCTGCCAGCACTTGGCCCATATTCCTCTAAACCCTTCCTATTCATATATTCATTCAGATGCCTTTTAAATGTTGTAATTGCACCAGCCTCCACCACTTCCTCTGGCAGCTCATTCCATACGTGCAGCACCCTCTGAGTGAAAAACATGCCCCTTTAGGTCCCTTTCAAATTTTTTGTCTCTCATTCTAAACCCTCTAGTTCTGTACTCCCCCCACCCCAGGGAAAAGACCTTATCTATCTACCCTATCCATGCCCTGCATGATTTTATAAACATCTATAAGGTCACCCATCAGCCTCCAGCACTCCAGGGAAAACAGCCCCAGCTTATTCAGCCTCTCCCTGTAGCTCAAACCCTCCAACCCTGGCAACATTCTTGTCAATCTTTTCAATTTTTAATTTTCACAACCTCCTTCCAATAGAAGACGCGGGGGGGAAGGAGACCAGAATTGCACACAATATTCCAAAAGTTGCCTAACCAATGTCATGTACAGCCGCAACATGACCTCCCAACTCCTATACTTAGTGCTCTGACCAATAAAGGAAAGCATACTAAATGCCTTCTTCACTATCCTATCTACCTGCAACTCCACTTTCAAGGAGTTATGAACCTGCACCCCAAGGTCTCTTTGTTCACCAACACTCCCCAGGACCTTACCATTAAATGTATAAGTCCTGCTCCAATTTGTCTTTCCAAAACGCAGCATCTCACATTATCTGAATTAAACTTCACCTGCCACTCCTCAGCCTATTGGCCCTATGCTGGAAGTTTTTGAAGAAAGCAGTGATGGGTTTGTCAAATCATTTTTACTTCTTTGTCACATTGTGTGACAGTACTTAGTTTATTGATAGCTGATAAATTTGGATTGCTATCCATAAACAAAAGTGAGCTCCAATTCCTACTAAGTCATAAAGACTCAGTGATCAACTCTGGGGCTGATATCAAACAAATTAATCTTAGAAATGTTGAAGGCTCTGGAAATTTCCCTCCAATAATACTGTGCATTGAGAGTACACCCCTGTGACTATAACTTGGGCTGCTCTATATAGTGATGGGCAATAAATGGCAGCAATGCCAACATCCCAGAAGAGAATTAAGAAAACCATTGATTGTGTTCCTCCGATAGATTTAAGCCTGCATGTCTTTCCTTTCACAGATTCAATCCAGCCCAGGTTGACTTGAGCATTGGGCGTCTGTATTGTAATTTTTGAAGGTAGGCTGCTAGTATTCCAAGGTCTTTGCATCTCTAGTTTAACCTAAACACCATAAGACACAAGGGCAGAAGTAGGCAACTCAGCCCATTAAGTCTGAACTGGCATTCAGTGAGGTCATGCTAAGCTTATAAACCTCAAATCTACTTAACCCACAATCCTTGATTCCCTTATTGATCAAAACATGTCTATCTGAGCCTTGGATACACTTAATGATCCAGCCTTTAAAGCCCTCAGTGGTAAGGAATGCCACAGATTCACTACAAGCTGAGAGAAGGAATTTCTCCTCATTTGTGTCATAACTGGATGAGCCCTCACTCGGAGATTATGCCCTTTGGTTCTCGACTCTCCCTCAAGAACAGAAAAAAATCAATAATTTTTGCATCTACCCTGTCAAATCCCTGAAAAATCTTTAATGTTTCAGTAAGGCTGTCTCATTTTTCTCTAAACTTCAACAAGTTCAAGCCTAAACTACTCAGCCTTTCTCTATAAGAAAATCTCTGCAGGCCTGGGATCAACCTTGTGAACCTTCTGTGGGCTGCCTCCTTTGATAAGGGAATCAAAACTGTTCACAGTGTTCCTGGTATGGTCTAACTCGTGTCTCTTACAGTTTTAGCAAGACTTCCCTAATTTTATAACATAGAGTTATTCTCCCTCGCTCTCACTCCTGTAAAATTCTTTATTTTCACTAAGATGTACATTATACTGAATACAGCCGTCCAGTACAGTTTCTCCCTTCTGCTCTGCTTTGAACCTTAGTCACATGTCTCTCTCTTCATATCAAAAAAGCATCATCATTTACAACATCATGAGCACACTCATTTCCCATTATACTGCAGTTTGTCTTAAGAGGTAGGAAGGTTTTGCTAATTGTATAATTCAGACAAAAGAACAGGAAGGTGCTTCACATTTAGGTGTTTTCCTGTGAATGTGTTAAACTTTAACCAAAGATCAACAATATTTTCATTATGCCTCAGGTTCTTACCAAACTTTATCATGATAAAAAGTTAGGAACAAAATGCAGAACAAAAGCATTCACAAAATTCATGAATAGGAAGGGTTTAGATGGACATGGGCCAAATGCTGGCAAATGGGACTAGATTAATTTAGGATATCTGGTCGGTATGGATGAGTTGGATCAAAGGGTCTGTTTCCGTGCTGTATATCTCCAGGACTCTCTGACTCTAAGTGGAAAGGAAGGTCATAGTCATATTCAAAAGCAATCCAGATGGAGGGATGTGGTGGTGATGGGTTGGGGAGTACAGTTGAAGTCAAGGTTATAATAATGTGCAAAGATTTACCATAGTATGTCACAAGTGGATATGCAATCAAAAGGAATATTAATTTTCAACAAATCTCCAAATGAAAGCTTTTTATAAGTAGTCTATCATTGGGCAAATGCAAGTCTATTGTGTGTTCTTGCTTGGACTGTAGACTGAACAAAAACCACCATACTGAAAATTTGAAAGAAATTTTGTCGAGATTTTTGGCCTCCTTATAAAGTCATATTTTTTATTTCTCATGTAGATCACACCACCTGCCACAGTGTGCCTCTCTCTCTAACAAGTGTTCATAAAGTTCCACCAGTGGAGTGAATACATAATAGCCAAGCAAAATTCTGCACTGACTCTGACCACGCATTACTTTGGTGGAGTCAGTTTTGGAGGGATGTTTCAGCATTTACTTTAGAATGATTTTCAAGTTTGCCAAACTGAATTTGCTCAGTTCTTTAGGCGCCCATTAACAGAGTCTCTCAGAGGGAAATGAAACAGCAGCAACTGTGGCAAAAGTACACTGAATTGTTGACCAATTGGATAACACACTGAGAGCAAGTAGAAAACTCAAAGGCCTAAATCTATGAACATTTCCTTCAATGAAGTGCATTTGCAGTGTTCCTTCAGAGAAGTAAGAGGAAAAATTCTGTGATGAAATTTAGCACACCAGATTTCATAAGGTGTGAGAGAAGCAAGATGAAAGCTGACTCCCAGGCATGTTGTGATATTTCTTTCTATCACCTCTAGATGCAATAATTTCTAATTCAGCCGATGATAGTTTTTTCTTATATTGTTCTAAATGGATGGGAATCTCATACTCACTGCAGAGAGTACGTTCATCTTCCATTTCAGAAAATAGATAGCACCGCGGAAAGAAAGTGTCTGCGCTCTCATCCAAATGGGAAGGCAACTTTCTCAGATTCATGCAAAGTCTGGCCTTCAGTGAAATAATACACAAAAAAAATCTTTGATCGCATAAACATCTGTTTAGCTGATGATATTTAAATTAAACATTCATAATCAACAGAGTGATTCCAAATGGATATAACATTCTTTAAATTACATTTTTATAAGTTTTAATCAATGTACTCATTATTGTCATTGATGCAAGTGCACTTGTGAATTTGCAGAAAGCAAATGAAGTAAATTACTAGGTAATCTGTTTTGTTGTTGTTGTTTAAGGATTAGATTTTGGCCACTGTTT
Organism: Chiloscyllium punctatum; assembly: GCF_047496795.1. NCBI lineage: Eukaryota > Metazoa > Chordata > Chondrichthyes > Orectolobiformes > Hemiscylliidae > Chiloscyllium > Chiloscyllium punctatum. Next base: position 34,178,994 of record NC_092782.1, read on the forward strand.
TATTCATGTCTGGTTTATCATCCCATTACTAGAGGTTTGTGGACTTAAATAGTCCTTTTTGGTAGTGAACTTTTACATCAAAACTACAAAAATCAGAATATATATGATTATTATGATAAATGAATGAAATTATAGTCAGTTCAAGACTCAATGCTACAATGTCTAAAAATCTTTTGTGTTAATTAAGGAACAACATAAAAGTAACATTTTGTAAACTAATGGTCAATTAAGCAGCTCAAGACTTTTTTCATACTTAACTACAAATAATTCCATAATAATTCAACCTTTATAGACAATCCACGAGAAGGCTGCTGTTTAGTTCAAATCACTGAGGGGAAGAAAAGACCAAAGATGTGAAGCAAAAAGACATGAGGCAGCTAGGCCTTCTACATTACTAAAAGGTAATTTGTAAGTTGGATGAAATCACTTTCTTCTTCCAGTTACACTGCTTGGTCAGTCCAATATTACTTATTGACAAGAACAAAGGAGGAACATTTGACATGTTTATATGCCACTCCACTCTGTAACCAATTTCCTATTCAACATCAATAAGCTAAAATAACAGATAAAGAATTCAAAAGAAAAATGATCCCTTACCCCCAAATGTAATTGTTGGACTTTAATGACTCATTTTCTCCAGGAGATACTTTCTCATTGCATTTATATTGCCTCTGATGAAGTAAACGTTTGAAATGGGGCAGGCAAAATATCCAGAACCAATACAAACTTCCTGTGGGACCTTGTCATTTTTCAAGAGTGTATAATTGTAAAATAATCTAATGCTAATAGCACCTTTCTTAAGAATACATGAATTGACTATTTTCTTCTATTATTCCATGGATTATGAAGTGTTGATAGCAAGGACAACATTTGTTGCTCATTCCAGTTTTGCTTTTGAACCTGTGTGGCTTGCTATCCCATTTCAGAAGGCAGTTTATAGTCACTTAATGTGTGGGCCTGAAGCCACATCTGGACCAGACCAATAGACCGCTTTTTCTTAACAGGACATTTGTAAATCAAATGTGTTTCTATACCAACCAATCATTGATGTCATGTTGACCATGGATGAGATTAATTTTACATTTCAGATTTAATTACCAAATTTAAATTTCAGCAGCCACCTGGGAGGGATTTCAGCATGTGCTTCCAAAACAAAGCTGGGCACCTGAATGACTAGTCCAGTGCTATTAGAACGATGCCACCATCTCCATCTGTTGATTGATTGACTGTGAGAAACCAAAGTCCATCAAGTTGTGCCAGTTCGACATTCAAGGAGTGAAGGACTTTGTGAATCACAAAAACAGCTGTTGTTTCTGTGAAGCTCTTAAGGGTCACGGGAGTGTAATTGATAACCTCTTTCACTCAAGGAACCAAGCAGTAGGACTGAACACAGCTGACACTGCTGCCTAGCTGTCTTCCTCGATGGAAACATGGATGATGCACTTTCCTCAACAAAATAGGGCATCAGTCACCTCCTTTATGTGCCAATGTACGATAGCCTGTAAGAAGTCACCTGCCTACAGCAGAAGCCACCACTAGAGGTAGGAATTAGGTTGTGCAGTGATCTTAAGAGATACTGGCATGGGGTTCTCCCAAATCCATGTGGCAGCAGGTCTTGATGGACAATCTGACATTACTCAGTTAATACTGCCAGAATAGAATCAGTCATCTATGGCATCATCTCTTCGACATCTCTGGAGATAATTTGTTCTTGTCCTCAGGATGTGTTGACAGGATTATGTCCTTCTTAAAAAAAGATCTACACTGGATGACTGCATCCAGCCCTGCCTCCTGTTCTAGTGATACCTGCTGTTGCCATTGCAATCTCTGCTGTTAATAGGCAAGAGCTCTTCATCATCTCATCTTTTGCTGCTCACAAGGATGCAGGAATATTGAGTAAATGAGACCCATGGCTGCAATGTGTTAAAGAGGGTAGACATAGTAATGAAAGCATGCTTGCCCGGGGTTCTCATCCAGAGAAATAATGATCAGAGAGTCTGATGGTGGTTTTTTTCACACCCAGAACAACACATCAAATGTCCTTCTCTCATTTCAGTTGAGGTTCCAGTTGGAGACGTGACATTTTTGTATGTCACTCTAACATTTCCTGCTGCTGCAGCTTATGCCCTCTCTTCATCCTCATTCCTGCACCCATTATCGTAGACCCACATCATATAGCCTTTTGTCTTTCCTCAGTGACACTTGAACCTCTTTCCACTCACTACGTTTGACTTGCCACAAGTTCCATTGACATTCCATCTATCTCCCCTGTGCCTACAGCCACATCTATTCAAATGTCTACTCTAACAATGACAATTATCATCCTCAGTTGTATCAGATGCCCTTGCCGCCCATGTTATGAGAAGTATGAATACCCAAAGCTGGATCCCCTCACTGGTGAACCTAACTCCCACCCACCCTCCCAATGACTGTTCCATCTACCATGCAGTGCCCTCAATGTGAACCAAACAGCCCTTACATTGACAGCACCAGACTCACTGATTAGGTCCCTCATTCATCTTACCATCTCTGCCTGGAAATAATCACCCCACACACAACCACCACACCTGGGACTTCCCTCCTCCTGCCAGCACCTGAACACACTCCTCTGTCCTCTGTCCCTTCTCTCATTTGCCTACTCTGAACTAAAAGCAAAACTTGCCACACATTCTGCCCCCCAACCCCGCCTCTTGTGCCGCAGAGTTCAATACAGACAACTGCCCACCTTAGAAAATACTGCACAAATTTGAGTGGTGAACTGGGTTGCATGAGATTCTGATGTGTCATTGCTATTTGCTTGGAGGTAGAACCTAATTAAATAAAAGATTTTACACTAATGAAAATTCATGGTTGCAAATGTATTAGAAGATTTCATCTATCACAGAATGGTGTGAGGCTAAACTGGCAACAACACTCTGTTGACATAATTCCTGCCTTTGGGAAATTCATCCAGCAATTCTTGATAATCAACACTTAGCTTGTATATTCTGACACTACATCTCACCTTCACATATGAATTAAATAGGCCAACCTCATAACCCACCTGCCATAGTTCTGCATGCTTCCATGCCATTCAACTATAGCAGGTCAATTATCAAAATACTCCATCACTGCTTGCAGAAGGCCACTCACACCAGGTAGTGAGGCAGTTGGTAAAGTCACCAGAGCTCTCTCATTAGAAAGAGAGAGAAAGACAACGGTGGATTTAACCTGAGAGTCACCACGCGAGGGCAGAGGTTGAGAAGAAGTGTCCTTCATAGTAAGCTCTATCGATGCAGGAATTGAACTCATGCTGTTGATATCATGCTGCATTGTAAGCCTGCCATCCAGCCAACTGAGTAACTGACCCCCAGTACTTGGGTAAGATGACACACTGAAGAACCACAATCCATATCCTGCATGTTCCCCAGGTCATGGGTACCAATGCAATAGATCGAGTGGAGGAAAAGCAATTTTAACCATATGTTGTACAGAAGCAAATACCCTATAGACCTTTATGCCTTCTGTGTCTCACCCATAACAGGCATTTTTGAAACTCCAGAAGTTTGCATCAATGAATAGTCCTTAATACAAAGAGGAGCAACCTTGGTTTCTCATTTGCAAATAAAAAATCTTGTTTGGATACTGTACAGGTCTTACTCCTCAAAATGTTTGTTTTAAAACATCAACATTGCCTTGACTGCAAACAATTTTCTCCCATCAGGATTAATATTACCTGTCGTGACTCTGATGTATAATAATGCATAATTAAGGACAAGGAACATGTGATGATGAGCATCATGGTGGCTCAGTGGTTAGCACTGCTGCCTTACAATGCTAGGGAAAGAGTTTGATTCCATCCTCAGGTGACTGTCTGTGTGGAGTTTGCATGTTCTCCCATGTCTGCGTGGATTTCCTCTGGGTTCTCTGATTTCCTCCCACGGTCCAAACATGTGCAGGTTAGGCAGATTGGCCATGCTAAATTGTCCAATGCATCCAGGGATATGTAAGCTAGGTAGATGAGCCATGGGAAATGTGGGGTTCCAGGGATAAGGTAGGGAGCTGGCCGCACTAGGGACACGACATGCAATGATGTGTGTACAACATTCATACTGAGGATTATGATAAAGTGAATATGGACAATAACTGAAATGATGCTAAAACAAAAGTGGACATCTTATTTGTAGAAATAGCTCCTGAAAATAAAATATGTTAAGACAAAACATCAGTACAGCAACGTAAAGTGGGGACCTCGTGCAGTGTGTTTAATGTCTGCTAGAAACCAAAGTGAAAGCAGGTTACAGCAGAGGTCAAGGCCACATGCCCACAGCAATCCAATAGTATACCTGTGTAAATGTAACACTCCAAACAGAAAGAATGCACCAAAGAATACTGAACATGAAATGTGAATATGCGGTGTAAATATAATCTGTCATGGCAAGTGAGGTGCTCTTGCACTGTATTGAAGGAAAATAATCTGCATTGTACTTTATAGAATGTTAAGTTTGAAAAATTATGTAATGTATCTTTACAAATGTTATGAACAAAGTACATTTTTCAAAAAACATGAATGGCTTTGATTTGTTTTCCCTTGAAAAGAGGCTGAGGGGCAGCCTATTAGATGTCAATAAAATTATGAAATTTGATTGTGTAGATAAAAAGTGGGTATTTCCACTTTTGAAGAAGCTCAAGGCATCAATGTAAGATACTTGCTGATTAAACTAATAGGAATTTCTGAAAAAATGTCTTTACCCAGAATGTGCTGAGAACGTGGAACTCATTACCACAGGGAGTAGGAGATGTGAATGGTATAGGCATTTTATGGAGAAGCGAGATAATCATTTGAGGGAGAAGGAAATTAAGTGTTAAGCTAATATAGCTAGTTGAGGAAAGCTTGAATAAACAATAAAGGCTGATATGGACTGCTGAGCCAATTCGCCTGTTTCTGGGACTTTTACATCAGACCTTCCCATAGATTTTGAGAGTTTTGTACTGCAGCGCCCTCTACAGAGGAGCAGGGAACTGTGTGATCAAGATAAAGTGACAGCTTGAGACCAAATGTGTATTTGCTCACTCAAGCCCCGTCAATAACCAGGCAACAGCTGCTGGGCTACTCTTGTTGTTTGGGTTCTGGGTGTAGTAATGTGAGATTTACATTCTAGTGAATGAAAAGAAACAGATTTTTGTGCATATAACTATATCAGAGGATGATAAAGATAGGACATCTTATCTAGGTGCTGCAGACCAAGGCTCTAATTCCATGTGATCTGACAACACGATGACATGACTCCTTTGATACATTTTCACTATAGTCAGAGTAAAGGTATAATTCCCCCATACTCTGCACTGAAGACAGGTGAGACTAAGAAGGGAGAGTCTTTCTGCTGCTGTTTGTTCCCTCAATATGCCCTGTTAAAAACCACCCTGAGTTCTGCGCAGGTGAGCCTCAGAGTGAGGGTGGTTGATTTCCTGGTCACTGTCCACTACACCTGGGATCCCTATGGTCAGGATCTGAGCTGCTTCTCAACTTATCTGCATTGAGGTTCCAAACATTACTTAAAGGCTATAGTTGAATATTAAGCATAATAAATGCAATGGAGTTGAAAAAGCCTATTAATGGAAATGAGCCATAGTATATCAAACATAGTATATCATAGTATGTGTGTTATATCATTAACCCAAGCACTGCAACTCTAACATGTGGGAAATATGCCCTCTGCAGTGTGTGACAGGTCAAATACAGTCATCTCCTTAACAGATGGGCAAATGGGCTGAGGAGTGGCAGATGGAGTTTAATTTAGATAACTGTGAGGTGCTGCATTTTGGGAAAGCAAATCTTAGCAGGATTATACACTTAATGGTAAGGTCCTAGGGAGGGTTGCTGAACCAAGAGACCTTGGAGTGCCGGTTCATAGCTCCTTGAAAGTAGAGCCACAGATAGATAGGATAGCGAAGAAGGTGTTTGGAATGCTTTCCTTTATTGGTCAGAGTACTGAGTATTGACATTGGGAAGTCATGTTGCGGCTGTACAGGACATTGGCAAGGCCACTTTTGGAAAGATGTTGGGAAACTTGAAAGGGTTCAGAAAAGATTTACAAGGATGTTGCCAGGGTCGGAGGATCTGATTTGTAGGGATAGGCTAAATAGGCTGGGGGTGTTTTCCCTGGAGCATTGAACACTGAGGGGTGACCTCATAGAGGTTTATAAAATCATGAAGGGCATGGATAGCATAAATAGACAAAGTCTTTTCCCTAGGGTGGGAGTGTCCAGAACTAGAGGGCATAGGTTTAGGGTGAGAGGGGAAAAATATAAAAGAGACCTAAAGGGCAACATTTTCACACAGAGGGTGGTGTGTGTATGGAATGAGCTGCCAGAGGAAGTGGTGGAGGCTGGTACAATTGCAACATTTAAAAGGTATCTGATTGGGTATATGAATAGGAAGGGTTTGGAGGAATATGGGCCAAGTGCGGCAAATGAGACTAGATTAGGTTGGGCTATCTGGTCAGCATGGATGAGTTGGACCGAAGGGTCTGTTTCCGGGCTGTACATCTCTATGACTCTAAATTCACCTCGAAACATCCTTTCATCACATATTAGAAAGATAATGGTGTTTCTTACTAATCAGAGCAATCAATTCCATAAATTACTCCAATAGACCCAGACACAAGGTGAGAAATATTGCAGCAGTGAAGAACACTGAAAACCATCAGTCCAAAGTCACCCACTCGTGCCAAGCAACTGCACTTACCACATGTCATGCATTACTGTTTCTGATTAACTGGAAATCAAGTTCCGTATCAGTTAGTGATAGCTGCAGCAAGAAAAGGTGTCCCATCTATTGTGTTATGTAATATAGAGAGTAAGCAGCAATATTCTCCCAATTCCCTAGATTTGATTCTCATCTGCTTAGACTGCTCTAAATGAGTATCTTTAACCCTCCTCCAACTCTGGGTAAACATTGCTGCCCAGTGAATGTTTCAGATTGAATAGTGATTTCTGCAAAGCAGACTTTCAGAAAGACCAGAAATATCAAAACCTGCCCACTTCTGCATGCGACTGAGCAAGCAATGAGAACCGCTTTGGGATATGTAGGAGAATAGCTCCAGTCGCATTTTAAATATCGGACATAGTCGAAAGACCTCTCGCCCCATTCACTTACTCCATTGCACTAAAATTGGGTGGCAGCCAAGAAAACAATAATAGGTGTGGTGTTATTACTATGGAAGTATCACAAAGTTCTCTTCCTGGTGCATAATTTTTTTTTGATATTTCATAATTGATCCACCTTTCTTTTTACAGGAGATGAGTTGGCAGAACAGTATCCTTAACCCAGTGCCTCTGCTCAGATTCTTCACTTACATTAGGCTACATCTTACTGCAGCAGTGCACCATGCCAAAGGGATATCTAAAAAGAGACAGTGCAAGATAGCAGACGATGACATATCCCTCCCAGATCGTCTCAACATCTTCTATGCTCGCTTTAAGCAGAATTTCGGTGGAGAGATAACACCTATTCTGTTAAGTCCTGATGAACCTATCCCAACAGTCACAGCATCAGAGGTCAGATCAGTTTTCCTTCGTGTGAATCCAAGGAAAGCGATGGGACCAGACAGAGTACCAAGCCGTGCACTCAGACCATGTGCAGATCAACTGGCAGAAATCATCACAAACATCTCAACCTCTCCCTGCAGCAGGCCACTGTCTCTGCCTGTTTCAAGAGGGCCAACATCATCCCTGTGCCTAAGAAGGCTCATGCAGCCTGTCCCAATGACTACCACCCAGCAACCCTAACTTCGGTGGTCGTGAAGTGTTTTGAAAGGCTGGTCATGGCATTAATCAACTCTAGCCTCCCCACTACTCTTCACCCTCTCCAATTTGCCTATCAGACCAACAGATTCACGTCAGATGCCATATCACTTGCCCTTCATTCCTCCTTAGAACATCCTGACACGAAGAACAGCTACATAAGAATCCTACTCATTGACTACAGTTCAGCCTTCAATACTATTATCCCTCGAGACTGATTACTAAACTTAGTGATCTTGGACTATGCCTGACTCTCTGCAACTGGATCCTCAGTTTTCTGGCCCACAGGCCACAATCAATGAAGATTGGGGACAATAGTTCATCCTCACTAACACTCAACACTGGAGCCCCTCAGAGGTGCGTACTCAGCCTCCGAATGTACTCACTGTATGCCCATGACTGCGTTGCCAAATATCAGACTAATGCCATTTACAAATTCGCTGATGACACCACCATAGTCGGTCGAATCTCAGATGGCAACGAAGCAGACTACAGACAGGAGGTGGAAAAACTAGAAAAATGGTGCACTGAGAACAACCTAGCTCTCAATGCCAGCAAAACCAAGGAACTCATAATTGACTTTCGGCGGGATGTTACTCATGCCTCCCCCCCTACACATTAACAGCACAGAGGTGGAATGAGTGGAGTGTCAAGCTCCTGGGAGAGGTCATCCACAAGAAGCTTTCTTGGACTCTTCATGTGGACCCATTGGTTACAAAGGCACAACAACGTATCTTCTTCCTCAGGCAGCTGAGGAAATTTGGCATGACAGCGAGTACCCTTGCCAACTTTTATAGTTGCGCCATCGAGAGCATTCTATGTGGATGTAGTACTACCTGGTATGGAAACTGTACCATTCAAGATCAGAGGCGGTTACAGAGAGTGGTAAACTCGGCCCAGACAATCACAAAGGCCAACCTCCCATCTATAGAACCCATCTACTATGCCCGCTGTCAAGGAAAGGCCGCCAACATTCTCAAAGATCCATCCCACCCTGTTTTTTCTACAACGTCTACCATTAAGGTACAGAAGCCTGAACACACACACATACACACCAGCCAGCCAGCTTTGAAACAATTTCTACCCTACTGTTATTAGAAGTACTGAATGGACTCACAAACTGTTAACATTCGCCTGTACCTGTGTTTTTGTTTTACCGTTATTTACCTATGATTTACTTATCTATGCTACTTAACTCTGTGATCTGCCTGTAGTACTTGCAAGACAAAACTTTCCCCTCTGCCTCCTTACACGTGACAATAACTTCAATTCAGTTCAATTAAGTCCAATCACACTTCTGGTTGGTTTCATCATCAATACCAAGAAATGCTCAGGACTACCACATCCTGTTTTCTGTACTGCTGAATCCTAACTTTGAAAAGAATGAAGAGTAAACATCTGCATAATCTTTCTCTGTAGAAGCCATCCAAATTCTGTGGTTTTGTCTCATGTCCTAGTTACCTACTTCCTAAACTAGCGGAATAAACTGCTCTTGAAGAAACTAATCGAAATGCAGTAGCAACATTCATATCAAAATAGTCAGAACACTGAGAAATTGAAGAATGTGGGCTCCCCAATTTACAAATCAGAATTTACCATGTTAAAACTGATCCAGCAGTAGTGCGACCTATCAAGTTAGATAGTTAGGTAGTTAGATTCTTTTCGTAATCCTAAAAATTACATGAAGAAAGTAATGCCAATCCAGCCTTTACCACCAACTGAGCAGCATTTTGACAACTCCATCTTTATGAATAGCTCTCCCACAAAACATGGTTGCATATGCACCTTGCTTTTAAAGGGTGTATCATGCGCTATGCTTCTACAATGGCACAACTCTGTCTGGTAGTTTGTTGTGTGTGTATACACACACACACACTCTCTCTCTCTCTCTCTCTCTGTCCACCTAATTCTCCTGTCTCTATTCCCCTCCACTCAGACTTTTAAGCTCTTAACTCCTCCTTCCCTCTTCACTATTCTCCACTCTTATTTGCCTTGCCCTGTAAATACTAGTTAAAGTGTTGAAACACCATATCTCCAAGATTCCTTACAAACATCTTTCAGAATAACAGAATATTTAGAACAATAGTATCCCATTTATACTTTGTAACAAAACTTACATTTACATAGTACTCCTTACATGTAGAAAGAAGCCTCTCTAAACATAATAAATATGCATTAAGATGTACCCGGTGGTACACCTTATGTGCATACTGCAGATTTAGGATAGTTTGTTTAGCTTTAAGTGATGTCTCTAGCATTATTAGATTGTTTTACAGGATATGATTGATGGTTTACAACTAAGAAAGAAAGATAAACTGAAAAAAATGTTTCATTTGACTTTCTTGATGAAGATTTTAGTTGGTAGCCAAGTGTGAAAAATATTGTCAGATACAAGCTCCACCCCTCTATTGACAAAAATGGAGACTTGTATCAGAAAAGCAGGTTAATTCCCATAAATGTTACCATGACAAATCGAGGAGCTGATTTTGAATAAAAGGCAATGGGTAAAAGATAAAAGGCATGTGCAAGGTGGGCATGTAGTTATTCCTGCCTTTTTTAAAAAAGTTAAAAGTCACAAAACACCAGGCTATAGTCCAACAGGTTTATATGGAAGCACTAGCTTTCGGAACACTGCTCCTTCATCAGAATCTTATTTAAAGAAATGGCATATCACAACTTCAGATTTTACCTTTCAAATTACTTCAAGAAAAACAAGGTCAAATGAAAGCTAAAGACTGAAAGTGGTGAGAATGCCAAAACTGTCTCTTTGAAAGAAATGTTACATTACTATAGCTACAGAATGCCTTATTCCAAAGAATTAATACTTTTAACTTCTGGTTTCCATGAGAAAGGCTTTACGTACAAAATTTGCTCATATGCAAATAAGATCAAGCAAATGTTGAAACAGCTAAAAGGAGCTTTGTCAGGATGAGTGTAAGCTTTATCCACATCACTTATTTTGAAAGTGCAGTGGGGTGTGAAGACTTTTTCCAAATGTTCCAGTAGTTCATTTACCCAGTCAAAAGTATAATCACAACAACCAATCTTTATATGAAGTGCATTAGTGCACTTCTGATGTGATTTACATACATCTGAGTGCTGTCAACACTGGTTAAACCTAGGTATATGATTTTCAGACCAACTCAATCGCCCACACAATCAACGAGGTTTTTATTTAGCTGTGGGTATAGGATCAGAGGGGATATGCCTGAGGGGGATTTTGCCCACCTGCTCCCATCTGTGGGCAGTTTTTAAACAGACCAAATCAAAGATGATGGCAAGTGTTACTAACTGCAGATGGTGGACAGCCAACCAGACTACCAATATGGCTAATATGGATTACTGTCAAAAGCAAGAAGAGGAAACCTCACAAGGCCCCCAAAGCCATCCAGCAAAGAGGGAAGTGACACCGACACGACGAGGATACGGCAGTTCTTCCGACGGTGAGGACGGGTGCAAGGAGGGTCGTCACCAGAGGAAGAGACAGAGCGCCACAGGGATAAAGGAGGGCAGCACTGCCCAAACAGGGAAAGACGATCCCTCTGAGGGGATGGGTAAAGGCCTCCCACCACCCGGTGAGAACCAAGAGGTACCCACCGGCCCACAGCTCCAGGTAACTGGGAGCAGCGGTCCTGTGACAGCCCCGCTGTCAGACAGAGAACTGGACTGTGCAGACTCTGAGCCCAACCCGAAAACACCAGAGCAGGGAAATGGCCCCAACGTGGAGCAGGACAGCTACCTCAGCCCTGGGTTTGCCATCACCACGGGGATGCACACAGCTACCCCAGAGAGGCAAGAGCAGCAGCAAATGGACACTGGTAACCTCGTAAACTGTTAAAATGGGGATAAGAATTGCCAGCATCAACGTGCGTAGCATCAAATTGGCTATGTGATGTGTATCTACGATGGCCTTCCTGGCCAATGTTAAATCCGACGTCCTGTTTCTGCAGGAGTGTGGGATACCGCACCTCAGCAGCTACAGGAGATGGTCAAGCTTTGTGGACCCATGGGCCGTCAGTTTGGTCGGGGGGCATCGATAGCCGCGCCTCCAGCCTGGGTATCCTGTTGCGAGGAGGCAACTTCACCATCTCCGAGGTTAAGGAGGTGGTGGGCAGGTGCCTCCTCGTCACCAACGTCATGTACAGGAATGCTCCCCTGAGACTGATTAATGTGTACGCCCCAGTGGGTAAGAGTGAACGGTTGGCCGTCCTGCAGCAGCTTCCATTGTTGCTGGCTACTTCCAGGCCGGTTATTCTGGCCGGAGACTTCAACTGTATCATTGATGCAGATGGATGATCCGGCGGGGGGGACAGTAAACTGGACGCCACGTCCAGAGTCCTGATGGACACGGTAAAAGATGTCAAGCTGCACAACGTCTTCAGCATCCCTGCAGATGGAGCGCAGCATAGATACACCTGGTCACTGGCAGACGGGTCTATCCGCTCAAGGATAGATTACCTATTTGTATCTCAAACGGTCTCGGTCAGATCCACTGATGTCAAGCCGGTGTTCTTCTCTGACCACTGCCTCCTGCTGGTTGACTGTCACCTACAGGACGAGCAGGGCTGGTAAGGGAATGTGGAAGCTGAACACAAAGCTGTTGACCCCGGGAAACATTGAGGAGCTCAGGAGGGACTACGCAGGTTGGAGAACCATGAAGCCCCTCTTTGAGTCCCCAGCGGCCTGGTGGGAAACAGTAAAAGGGAACATCAAGAGGTTCTTCATCCTCAAAGGTGTTCAGGAGGCCAGAGAGAGGCAGGGAAAACTGTCCCAGCTCCAGGAAAGTATGCAGAACCTGCTCCTGCTGTAGGCGATGGGGGTCAATGTCACGGAGGACCTCAAGGAGGTGAAGGGCCAGCAAGCCTCGCTCTTTGCCTCGGAGGCCTCCAAGATAATCTTCCGATCCAGGGTCCGCTCGGTGGAGCAGGACGAGACGTGATTAGATTACATTACAGTGTGGAAACAGGCCCTTCGGCCCAACAAGTCCACACCGACCCGCCAAAGCGCAACCCACCCATACCCCTATATTTACCCCTTACCTAACACTACGGGCAATTTAGCATGGCCAATTCACCTAACCTGCACCCCTTTGGACGGTGGGAGGAAACCGGAGCACCAATGCAGACACGGGGAGAATGTGCAAACTCCACACAGTCAGTCGCCTGAGGTGGGAATTGAACCCGGGTCTCAGGCGCTGTGTGGCAGCAGTGCTAACCACAGTGCCACCATGCTCTTGTTTCTTCTTCCAGAAGGTGCACAAAGAGAGCTCTGTGCTCAGCAGCCTGAAGGAAGAAGATGGCTTGATAACGTCATCTCAGGCTGACATCATGAGGATCAGCAAATCCTTCTATGCCAGTCTGTATGACGCGAAGCCGACCGACAGCGCAGCCTCCCAGTCGTTCCTGTCCTCTATCATGGAGGGCTTAGACGACAGAACACGGGAGAGGCTGGACCAGCCGCTATCTCTGGACGAGCTGACCAAGGCTCTAGAGTCCTTCGAAAAGAATAAAACTCCCGGAAGTGACGGCTTACCGGTCGAGCTCTATTCTGCTCTGTGGGACTTGATTGGCCAGGACCTGCTGGAGGTGTATGTCAGTATGCTTCGGGCAGGTACCATGAGTGAATCCATGAGGAAAGGCATCATCACCCTCATCTACAAGCAGAAGAGGGAGAGGAAGGAACTCAAAAATTGGAGACCAATCTCACTGTTGAATGCAGATTACAAAATTCTGTCAAAGGTCATCGCCAACTGGGTCAGGTCTGCTCTGGGGTCGGTGATTCTCCCTGACCAAACCTGTGCTGTACCGGGCAGGAAGATCGCTGAGAGTCTCGCACTCCTCAGGTTTGCGATCGCCTACGTGCAGGACAGAGGGTTGGACACCTGCCTGATCAGCCTGGACCAGGAGAAAGCCTTTGACAGGATATCACACAGGTATATGAGAGATGTTCTCTCCAAAATGGGCTTTGGGGAGGGAATCTGCAATTGGATCAGTGCAGTCTCAATCAATGGGTGGGAATCAGATAGCTTCTCAGTCAGATCTGGAGTCAGGTAGGGCTGCCCTCTCTCTCCTGCCTTGTTTGTGTGCTGCATAGAGCCATTTGCTGAGTCCATCAGGAAGGATGCGAGCCTGAGAGGGGTGACTATTCCTGGCAGCGGGGGCCGACAGGTTAAGGCCTCCCTGTACATGGATGATGTCGCCGTTTTCTGCTCGGATCCGTTGTCCGTGCGCAGACTCATGTGCATATGTGACCAGTTTGAACGGGCCTCGGGGGCCAAGGTAAACCGAGGCAAGAGCAAGGCCATGCTCTTCTGGAACTGGGCCAACCAATCCTCGATCCCCTTCACCGTCAGGACAGACCACCTGAAGGTGCTGGGTATTTGGTTTGGGGGGCCTGGGGCGTGCGCCAAGTCTTGGGAGGAGCATATCAGCAAAGTGAGGCAGAAACTAGGCAGATGGAAGCTACGGTTGCTCTCCATCGCGGGAAAAACCTGGTCATCAGGTGTGAGGCACTGTCATTGCTGTTATACGTGACACAGGTCTGGCCTATTCCCAGAACCTATGCCGGTGCAGTCACCCGGGCCATCTTCCAGTTTATATGGAGGTCAAAGATGGATCGGGTCCGAAGGGACTCGCTGTACAAAGATCTGGGCAACGGGGGAAAAAATACACCCAATGCCAGCCTCACCCTGATGGCCACCTTTGTTGTGTGGCTGCATCAAGCTGTGCGTGGATCCCCGGTACGCAAACACCAAGTGTCACTATGTACTGAGGTTCTACCTGTCCCCAGTGTTGCGAAGGATGGGCCTGGCCTCGCTGCCGCGGAACGCTCCGAGTAGTTGGACCGTTCCGTGTCACTTGTCCTTCGTGGAGAAGTTTATGAAGAAAAACACCTTTGACCACAAGTCCATCAGGAAGTGGTCAGCACGTAGTGTCCTCGAGACCCTTCAGGAAAAGGAGAGGGTGGATCCTATCGAGCAGTTCCCTGAGCAGACTGTCAAAGCCATTTGGCAGAATGCCTCATCGCCAGAACTTTCCAACAAGCTCCAAGACGTGGCTTGGCTGGTGGTGAGAAGGGCTCTGCCTGTGAGATCCTTTATGCACGCCTGGACTCTCTGCCATACCGCACGCTGCCCTCGAAGCGGCTGTGGGGTGGACAAGACTGTCACACACCTTCTTCTGGAATGTGCCTGCGCAGAAGAAGTCTGGAGAGGAATGCAGTGGTGCTTATCGAGGTTCGTCCCGAGCAGCGCCGTGACGCAGGACTCAGTGCTCTACGGCCTGTTCCCCGGGATGCACACCGAGACGAACATCAACTGTACCTGGAGGATCATCAACTCGGTGAAGGACGCTCTCTGGGTGGTCCGAAACCTGTTGATCTTCCATCTGAAGGAGTTGACCCCGACTGAGTGTTGCAGACTGGCACATTCCAAGGTCCAGGACTACGTGTTGAGGGACGCGCTGAAGCTTGGGGCAGCTGCCCCCAAGGCGCAGTGGGGAAAGACCACCGTGTAACGTCTGCCTGCCTAATGAAGAACAGGGGGCCCACCCAGTCATTTGGGCTCTGCTGACGCCTCAGCTAAAAATGTAATCGTACAGACCTGTAAATAGAAGTGATTACTCTGTTTCGGTATGCAAAGAAATGGAATGTTTACATATGTATGGCATGTCCAGTTGTATAGATCATCAAAGTATTTATGAATAAAGTATATTTTTGAAATAAAAAAATATGGCTAATATGGATGTCCTATAATTGCAATTTGCATTCAGTATGCAGGGCGTCTTATTGAGACTCAGAGGTGGCCTCTTGACAGAAGACCATATGGAGCCAGTATTCCATACTGCAAGGAAAATTTCTACCCCCTACATCGGGCATTACCTTTGGATCAGAGCTACAAAAACTGGCTGGTCAGTGAAAGAGCTATGCCTCCACTTTATCTCTCCACCCCGGAGGCTCCCTGCCTCCATTCCTGATGAAGGGCTTTTGCCTGAAACGTCAATTTTCCTGTTCCTCGGATGCTGCCTGACCTGCTATAATTTTCCAGCACCACTCTGATCTAAACTCTGGTTGCCAGCATCTGCAGTCACTTTTGCCCCCACGATGAGAGCCTGGCAACTGTGGTCTCTTTAGAATTATGAATCTGCAAATGTTCTTCAGAAGCTGCCTCTATTGTGAGGTGCCTTCTCTTGCTCCTACCCCTATCATCAGATCCCACTTTTCAGGGTATAACTGATCATCATTCAGAACTGGAAAGCTTCCTAGAGGCAATACAGCCTCTGGGGTCTTGTACCGGCCTTAATTGGATGGAACTCCCATATGTCGCCACTTGAGGTCACCTCCTCCAGAGTCACTTCTTGGGTCACATCACTAATATCTCCAGTTCAACCCTGATCAGAACCCTGCAATGAAAATCCAACCCATGTCCCTTGTTACAATAGATTGTGTGTCTGTATTTAACTCTGAAACTCACATTATGACCACTAATTCAAGTCATCCATATTTCCCTGTTATAGTAAGACAAAGTCTCATAGTTACTGTAGCATATAAATACATATAAAGCCAGTGACATATCAGAAATTACATGCAGCTGACAGTCAACAAGAGAGGACAGGCATTGGCTCCATTATAAAAGAAATTGATATAAAATCTTGACAAAGCTTATAGCAGTATAATTGTGGCAACCTGCTTGACAGGTTTGGCCAGGAATCCTGGGGATTAGTAGAACTCAGAAACACATGATGGCTCAATATTATGTGAGGATAATTGGATGAGAACTTAACACTGCTGCAGAGACATTGGCATTTTAGTGTTTAAAAATAACCGAGAGTATGATTGATTTTACTTCTTTAAAATCATGCAGCGAATGAGACTACTGTGTACATGTGACTGTGTATTACTAAATAACTGTCTTCCTGAATTAAAATGTTTGAAAGCAATGAAAACGTGCCTTTAGATTAAATCCAAGCAAACAGATTAGATTCTGCCTCCTCCAGCTAATTATGAATGCATTATTAAAACATGTCCCCATTCCTTTGCCTTCATTCTCTCTTGCCACCAAGCCAAAGGACCAATGAAGAGTGCAGGAGTGATTACCAGGAACAGCATCGTGTAAAACTCAAAATGAGGTATCAACCTTGAGAACTCACAGCACGGATTACTTAAATGCCAAACAGTGGAAGCAGTATGTTATCGAGAGGCCAAGTTAATCCAGACCTAAGTCCTGCAGTCTTGCCACATTCAATTATGAATATTGGTGACAATTAAATGACTCACTAGAGGAGAAATATAAATATCTCCCTGTCAATGATGGGAGAGCCCAGTACACCAGTGCAAAAGACAAGGCTGAAATGTTTGCAACAATCTTCAGTCAGAAGTGCCAAGTGGATGATCTATCTTGGCCCTCCACCTGAAGTCCCCAGGAAGGGTGAAAGAACTTTGGAGCACTTACATAAATAGCAACTTCTACATCAATAATACATTTCAAATCAGGGATAAGGTAGAAGAGCAACAGAAGCTAAATGCAGTTACGTCACAGATGAGCAAAGATCTCATTATGTGGCAGAACAGCTCAACAGACTAAATGGCTTATTTCTGTCCCTGTAATTGTAAGGGGGCTCTCTAGATTCCAGCATTGAGCCAAGTCAAATCATTCCATGTGATAACAAGAAATGGTTAAGTATACTGGATACTGCAAAGATCATAATCCGTGACAATTTTCCAGCAATTGTATTGAAGAATGGCGTTCCAGAGTTAGCTGTAACACTAGCCAGGCTGTTACATATACATCACAAGCATCTAGGAGAAAGTGAAGACTGCAGATGCTGGAGACCAAAGCTGAAAAATGTGTTGCTGGAAAAGCGCAGTAGGTCAGGCAGCATCAAAGGAGCAGGAGAATCGATATTTCGAGCATAAGCCTAAAGAAGGGCTTATGCCCGAAACATCGATTCTCCTGCTCTTTGGATGCTGCCTGACTTGCTGCACTTTTCCAGCAACACATTTTTCAGATCACAAGCATCTAGCCAGCAAGGTGGAAAATTGCCTGGGTATGACCTGTCCATACAAAAGTTGGGCAGATCTAACTTTGCTAGTTGCTGGCCCATTAATCTACTTTATATCATCAGGAAAATGATGCCTACTCACTCAACAGTAATCTGCTTACTGATGTTCACTTTGGGATCTGCCAGGCCCACTCATCTTCTGACTTCACTACAACTATGTTCAAACATGGAAAAAATACATCTGAACTCGAGGGAAAGTAAGGGTGACTCCCCTTGACATCAAGGAAGTATGGGACTTAGTTGCTGTGTCAAGAAGCCCAAGCAAAATTGGAGCCAATGGGAATTGGTGAATGCTTTCCACTGGTTGGAGTCATCAATGAGGCCAAAGAAGGTGGTTGTATTTGCTGGGAGTCATACAAATGTATGAGTTAAAAGTTGGAGTCGGCCAATAAACCCCACAAACCTGCTTTGTCATATAATAAGACCATGGCTGATTTGATTGCAAATTCAACTCCACATTTGCATCTACCATTGATTATAATCCACCATTTTGCTTAGATGAATATATCAAACTCTAGATTTAAAATACTCAAAGAATTCCATCTCCACTGCCTTTTGAAGACTTACAATCCTCAAATCAGTCATCTCAGACAGGGGACATCTCTGCAGGAACTCCTTAAGGTAGTGTCCTAGGCCCAAATACCTTTGATTGCTTCATCACTGACCTTCTCTGTACCAAAAGGTTAGAATATGGATGTTTGCTGATGACTTCAATGTTCAGAACCATTTGCAAATCCTCAGATACTGAAGCAGTCTGTTTCCATATGCAACAAGATTTGGACAACATTCAAGCTTAAACTGATAAGTATTAACTATCAAAATTCACATCACATAAGTGAACGGGAGTTATCATCTCCAACAAGACAGAATCCAACCATCACCCCTTGACATTTGTTGGCAGTGTGATCACAGATTCTCCCAATATCAAAACCGTGGGGATTTCCAATGACCAGAAACTGAACTGGAACAGCCATATAAATATTTTAGCTACAAAAGTAAGTCAGAGTCAGGGGATTTTGTGACAATTACCATAAAGTCCTGTTGTCTGATTAGGGCACAATTATACCATTTGTACATACCCCTGTCATTTCCAAATGACATTTGCACATTGTGTTCCTTGCACCACCTAACTGTGGTGTTTGTATAATTCGCAGCCATTCTGAAAAGTCTGCTCAATATTAACTTTATTTCAATTTTTTTTTACAGATGCTGCTAAGCCTGCTGTTTTACTCCAGCACTTTCTGTTTTTGTTATTAAATTTGTTTAGCCTTGCCCCATGGTAAATAACATCTCATCCAAGACTTCAAAGGGAAATTAAAGGTGGGTGGGATGTGGGGTTTGTCAATCCAATTCCATCAATTTACTGCTGTGTAGCTTAGGTTGAAACATTGAGTTACAGGCCAGCTGTGACATTTTGAAACAGGATATTGCACAGGCAGTCAAGTTTGTTAAAGAGGAAGATATAAAGCTTTCAGTAAGGCAAAGAGAGTGGAAATATTACAGAATAGTTCAAGGCCATTTTCTTTAAATAAAAAGAGGGTGCGGAGGAGATTTACAAAAATATTATCAGGATGATGGAGTTCGGATATGTAAGGAGATAGAATAAACTGGGATTATTCTCCATCAAAGTTTTGAAGTATTTTAATCAAATAAGGAAATTGACCCATGTGCCAATGGAATCAGTAACCAGTGGACAGAGATTGAAAGTAATTCTCAAAATATAAGAACAAACATCTTGCATTTGTATAGCAATGTTTAGATAATAAATTATACCAGTGTATTTTACAATTGCCATCAGACATAATTTACTACTGATCCACAATAGAAAATATGGGGTTTTGAAGAGGTAAGTTTTAAAGAACTTTTTACAGGAGCAATATTGATTGGAGAGGCAGAAAATTTTAGGGAGGGAATTCCAGAGTTAATTTCTTGGTTACTCAAAGCACAGCTGCCAGTGGAGGATTGACTAAAGTCAGGAAATGATCAAGAGTCCAAAATTGGCAGAGCATAGAGATTTTGGGAGCTATTTACAAGAAGTTATAAAAATATATAGAACCAGATGGGAGATTAGGTGAATATTTTTAAGCACAAGATAGAGTTAGTTGATATGATCTGGAATGCATTACCTGAAAGGGGAGTGGAGACAGACTCAACAGTAATGTTCAAAGGTAGATCAAACATAGGATTGAGATTGAAAAAAAAACATTTGTAGAGGTGTGGCAAAAATGTGGGGGAGTGAGATTTATTTGATATTCAAATCAAAGCACTGGCACAGGTGTGATGAGCCGAATGGCCTTTTTGAGTAGGAGATGAGGGAGATACTAATCTTGCATCAACGTTTACTCCGGAAAAGGACATGGAAGATATAGAATGTAGGGAAATAGATGGTGATATCTCGAAAACTGTCCATATTACAGAGGAGGAAGTGCTTGATGTCTTGAAATTCATAAAAGTGGAAAAATCCCAAGGACCTGATCAGGTGTACCCAAGACCTTTGTGGGCGGCACGGTGGCACAGTGGTTAGCACTGCTGCCTCACAGCGCCAGAGACCCGGGTTCAATTCCCGACTCAGGTGACTGACTGTGTGGAGTTTGCACATTCTCCCCGTGTCTGCGTGGGTTTCCTCCGGGTGCTCCGGTTTCCTCCCACAGTCTAAAGATGTGTAGGTCAGGTGAATTGGCCATGCTAAATTGCCCGTAGTGTTAGGTAAAGGGGTAAATGTAGGGGAATGGGTGGGTTGCAGGTCGGTGTGGACCTTGTTGGCCCGAAGGGCCTGTTTCCACACTGTAAGTAATCTAATCTAAAAAAAACTCTGTGGGAAGTTAGAGAAGTGATTGCTGGGCCTCTTGCTGAGATATTTGTATTATTGATATCACAGGTGAGGTGCCAGAAGACTGGAGGTTGGCTGACATGGTGCCACTATTTGGAAAAGTGGTAAGGACAAGCCAGGGAACTATAGACCAGTGAGACTGACATCAGTGGTGGGCAAGTTGTTGGAGGGAATCCTGAGGTACAGGGATAGGCCAGGGATAGTCAACATGGCTTTGTGCGTGGGAAATCATGTCTCACAAACTTGATTGAGTTTTTTGCAGAAGTAGTAAAGAGGATTGATGAGGGAAGAGCAGTAGATGTGATCTATATGGACTTCCTGAAGGCGTTTGATAAGATTCCCCATGGGAGACTGGTTAGCAAGGTTAAATCTCATGGAATACAGGGAGAACTAGCCATTTGGATACAGAACTTGCTCATAGGTAGAAGACAGAGGGTGGTGGTGGAGGGTTGTTTTTCAGACTGGAGGCCTGTGACCAGTGGAGTGCCACAAGGATCAGTGCTGGGTCCACTACTTTTTGTCATTTATATAAATGATTTAGACGTGAGCATTAGAAGCATAGTTAGTAAGTTTGCTGATGACACCGAAATTGGAGGTGTAGTGGACAGTGAAGAAGATTACCTCAGATTACAATGGGACCTTGATCAGATGAGCCAATGGCCAAGTGGCAGTTAGAGTTTAATTTAGATAAATGTGAGGTGCTGCATTTTGGGAAAGCAAATTTTAGCAAAACATATACACTTAATGGTAATGTCCTCAGGAGTGTTGCTGAACAAAGAGACCTTGGAATGCAGGTTTATGGTCCCTTGAAAGTAGAGTTGCAGGTAGGTAGGATAGTGAAGAAGGTGTTTGGTATGCTTTCCTTTATTGGGTCAGAGCATTAGGCCACTGTTGGAATATTGCGTGCAATTCTGGTCTCCTTCCTATCAGAAAGATGTTGTGAAACTTGAAAGGGTTCAGAAAAGATTTACAAGGATGTTGCCAGGGTTAGAGGATTTGAGCTACAGGGAGAGGCTGAACAGGCTCAGGCTCCCTGGAGCGTCAAAGGCTGAGGACTGACTTTATAGAGGTTTATAAAATCATGATGGACATGGATGGGATAAATAGACAAGGTCTTTTTCTTAGGATGGGGGGAGTCCAGAACTGAAGGGCATAGGTTTAGGGTGAAACAGGAAAGAGTAAAAGAGACCTAAAGGGCAAATTTTTCATGGAGAGGATGGTGCCTGTATGGAATGGGCTGCCAGAGGAAGTGGTGGAGGCTGGTACAATTGCAACATTTAAAAGGCATCTGGATGGGTATATGAATAGGAAGGGTTTTGAGGGATATGGCCCAGGTGCTGGCAGGTGGGACTAGATTAGATTGGGACATCTGGTTGGCATGGACGGGTTGGACCAAAGGGTCTGTTTCCGTGCTATACATGTCTATGACTCTAGTCAAAAGGAGATACTGTTTTATAGAATTAGTTTTAGTTAAGTGTAACATTAAGGTCATTGTATTGGATGCTGGATAACTTATGTCATTTAACACAAGAACCTAGGAATGGGAGTAGGCCATTCAGCAGCTCAAGCCTGTTCCACCATTCAATGAGATCATAGCTGGCTTAACTCCATATTATTTGGCCCGTATCCCTTAGTATATTTGTTTAAAAAAAACAATGTCTCTGATTTAAAATTAACAATTAATCCTGCATGCACTGCTGTTTGTAGAAGTGATTCCAAACATCTACAACTCTTGTGTGTAAAAGTGCTTCCTAACATCTCTCCTAAATGGCCTGGCCCTAATTCTCAGACTATACACATAGTTCAAGAATTCCCAACCAGTGGAAACAGTTTATCTCTATCTAACATCTCTTTTCCTGTTAATATCTTGAAGATTTCTTTCAAAACTACCATTTAAGCTTCTAAATGCTAGAAAAAATCGGCCCAATTTGTATAATGTCTCCTCCTAACTTAACCCCTGAAGTCCAGGTATCATTTTTTTGTAAATCCATGTTGTGCTCCCTCCAAGGCCAATATATCCTTCCGAAGGTGCAGTGCCCAGATCTGCTCATAATACACCAAGTGGGTCTAACCAGGGCTTTGTATAATTGCAGCTTAGCTTTCACATCCTTGTACTTCAACCTTCTAGATACTAAGACAGCAATCCATGAGCTTTCACGATTATTTGCTGTGTCGAAAAGTGGGGTGCTGGTAAAGCACAGCAGGTTAGGCAGGATCCAAGGAGCAGGAGAGTTGACTTTTCAGGCAAGGGTCCTTCATCAGGAATGCCCACACTCAAAACATCGATTCTCCTTTTCCTCGGATGCTGCCTGACCTGCCGTGCTTTTCCAGTGCCACACTTTTCAACTCTGACTCCCCAGCATCTGCAGTCCTCACTGTCTCTCTGATTATATTCTGCACCTGTTTGTCACATTTTAAAGACCTATGCCTCAAATCCCCAAGTATCTTTGAACATGCACTGTATTTCATTTCTTACCATACAGAAAGTACCCAGATCTATCCTTTGTTGGTCCAATGTGGATAACCTCGCACTTGGTAATTTTGTGCTTTCATCGACACTGTCTGCAATGCCAACTAACCTGAGAAAGTAGTTGAACTAAATCATACTCATAAAAATTACTTGTCTTTGAATTGGTTTTGTTATAAATAGCTTCACTTTGATTGGAGGCCTTAACTCAGGAAATCCACAAAAGCAACATGCTTGCGCAAATGGATCTAAACTGCTCGGGAGGTAAGCACTTCAAAAACATTCTGCAAAGTGGCCTGTAATTTTGGGTCTATCCTAGATATTCTCCCAATGTTCAGTGCCAACTTTCACAATTGTTGGTAAGCCTTGTATTGCTCGTGATTCGGACTCTCCAATACTGCTCTAAATTCACCTATACCACCACAGGAAATGTAATAATGATACCCATTGTTATTATAAACTGGATATCATGATCCTTGTAGTTACTCTCACAAATACTTCTGCAATTTTACAAAAGGTGAGTTCATTAACATTTAAATATAACACAGTTACAAATTTCAAGCCAATCTCCTTTCAGCCAGTAAGTATAATATAGAGTATTGCATATAAAGTAACCATCACAGCAAATTTCATTTCTATTTAAGTTTACTTCCTCCAAACAAAACCAAAGTCTCAAACTGCCCAGGTTAATGGGCTTGATAGCATTTTATTTTGATCAACTGTTTCCCTGATGTAGACCACTTCTGACCCTAGTATAAGGTAGATTAATTTAGGCTCTATATGCTTCATCAAAAGACATTATCAATCAGTAATAAACATGTGCTTTCGCCCTTCAGAAGGACAGCAAGCTTGTCATTTGATTTCTGGCCTTTTTTCTTTTGCCACATACTGTCCAATAGATCTGTCCTTTGGGGATGGACCTTCCTGGGAACTGCTATTTCAAAATGAATGGGTTATTCCAACATTGTGAGCCTGTGTGGCAATCTGATCTAAAGATGGGCAGTATTCTACAAACCATTCAGTCCAGGTTGAATTGAACACAACTCCCTTTCTGTCTGCAAGGTGGATGTTGACTTTCACTTTAGCTTAAAAAAAGCATGAAAATAAGTTATATCCTGATCTACCTGCAATAAAATGTTGAAAATCATTCCCCATTGACCCTTTTACAAAATGTAAAAGACATTCCTTTGCGGGTCCAGGTTTTGCTAAACCCCTGCAACAGCCTTTAACATGGTGTAGTAGCCACAATCATTCAATCAGAGCAGGGTTATGGAAAGTCACAGCCTGGGAGAAATTATCTTGACTTAAAGTTCCTATGACTCAGGTGACTTTGCTTTGTTTTGACAAGTGATTCGAAACAAGACTATATGAAATCTGATTGATAAGACATACATGGATACATCCAACATATCTGGATATGACTTCGTTCACTTGTTGCTACACCATCAGTAGGCTTTCAGTTGCAAAGAATGGGAAGGCTGCAGAATTTCAGTGAGCCATAAACAGCCATGTTGAATTTTTCAACACCAATTCAAATTCCTGTGTTTTTTTTTCATCTCAAATACTTTTAGTCTTCACCTTTGTTAGTTGACACCTTTTTTTAGTGTGTTTGATAATATTAGTAGGGTTGACACTCTCAATTCCAAATGATTTTATAACTCCTCCCTGTGATTAGAGGGAGCTGATGATGTATCTACAAGCCTCAGCAGCAACCTATTCTACAACATACCAACAACTTGCAAAATAGAATCACTTCATCCTATTACAAAATACATTCCATACATTTGTTCAAATTACAATTGCATCTCATTCTGACTCAAATGTGTTCAACAATCTTTGTGGAGATTCACAAAATCATAAAAATCAATCATCTCACACAGAACTGTAATTCCACCTGACTGAATGGAAAGGATCGTTCTCCATGCTGACTGACCACAAACACTAACAACAGTTGATGACGGGTTGTGTTGCAAACCAACCAGAGTTCTTGGTTAGAAGAGAATGCACCTAAGAAATGTGAGAAGGAAGATGAAGAGCAAAGGAAGCATAATATTCAAAAAACTATTATAATGAAGCCAACACCTATACTGTGTATAGCTTTGGACTCCATACTTAAAGGAAATCATATATTAGATACACAGCAGAGAAGCTGCATCCAGCTGAGCTGAAGGGATTGGCATATGAGGAAAGGTTGGACAGACTGAACCTGCATCCACTGGAGTTTAGAAAATGATAAGGTAAACTTAATGACACAAATAAGTTCTCGATGTATCTTGATGGGATGGCAGGACAAAGGGTTGAAAAGATAAGGGGGATAGGTTCGAATGTGGAGTAAACAGGTCACCACCATTCCACGCTGACCCAATCCAACCCTGCCACCTTCCCTCACACCTATCCCCCCAAAATAAAACACAATTTTTGAATGAACCTAGTGGCTTGTTCCTGCTCTTACTTCATGTATTTGCCTGTAAAGATGCTGGATGTAAGTTTGCCTTTATAGAAAAGATTAGACTTAATGGATAATGCTTAAAAACAAGTGGTCTGCCATTGAAAATGGAAATGAGGACATTTTCTTCTCTCAAAGAGTTGTTAGTCTTGAGAATTCTCTTCCCCAGAGCACAGTGGATGCAGTGTCATTGAATTACATAGATTTTTATTTGACAAGCGTCTCAAAGCATTTAGGAGATAGTATAATTGAAGGCAGAATCAGATCTTGTCTGATTTAACTTAGCAATTGATTAAACAGATTTGAGGGGCCAAATGGTCTACTCATGCTCATAATTTGTATGTACATATGCATGTTTTTTATATAGAATTCCTACTGTGTGGAAACAGGCCCTTCGGCCCAACAAGTCCACACCAACTCTCTGAGGAGCAACCCACTCCAACGCACCCTCTACTTTATCAATCTACATTTTACCTTTGACTAATGCACCTAACCTACACATCCCTGATTACTATGGGCAATTTAGCATCGTCAATTCATCCAACCTGCACGTCTTTGGATTGTGGGAGGAAACCAGAGCATACGGAGGAAACCCATGCAGAAATGTGTTCTAATACAACTGTCACTTTTCCTATAATGAAGATTTCATAACAGATAGGTTCAGCTCTCTTTTATTAATGATAAACCATAATGGATTTTAGCTAAAGAATATTGCTTACCTTGGTTGTAAAAGATGCATTTCTGCCATAATGATTCATCATTTGGTCACTGTGTAAATAGTTGCAGTCAATTACATTTCTTCGTACTGTCCAGATGAAGTAGGGCATTTTTTTTGCTACCATGTTTGACTGAAATAATATAGTAAAACAAACCATAGAATAAATTTTAATGCATTATTTTGCAAGTTGGTCTTAAGAAGACATGGAAATATAGATCGATAAAAGGCTCACTTTCCATGGACCATGTACAATTAACTTCACCTGAACTCAAACTAAATTACTGTTCTTAATGTAACGTTTATTGTTAAATTCAAATGACAACATACAGGAGTAGCTCAATATTCATCTCTGAGTGGAAGTGAATAATTGCTATCTGGTGGGCAGAAAATGTGAGCAGCACGCCCTATTACTTTGGGTCTCTGCACATTTCTGACAACTGTTAGATTCTACAAGCAGATTCCATCACCATTTCTTAAATGCCTCCCCTTCCATGCTAACATAAGGAAAAGGAACAGGTGAGGATGGTATCAACACCAAGAAGTCCTTTCACTCCTCCCTCAGTTACTCCCAGTATCAGATAAACCTGAAACCCTTCAGTATCTATTTGAGAGGTTAAGTTAGCTACCACATGATGTCTTTCACCTTTGTGATTGACAGGCATGAGAATTTGAAGATTGCAATTCCATGGGGTTTGCAAAGAATTGTAAATATAGATTGTGTGTGGTTTAAACCTTTGATACAATCTGATGGAATCTAAATGAAAGCATTTGGCCCACTTTATGTATTTCAGTGTAGACTCTGTCTGCCATTTTCTTATGACTTAAGAATGCAATTACTTGAATTATCTTCTTCCCACCAATGGAAAGTTGACCACAATCTTTGCCTGATGCCTCAATCTAGCTGTGTCCTGGCTTATTTCTCTCAGTTGCTTTGAGAGCAGAGCAGGATCCCCACTAACCAGTTGCCCACCATAACAACCAATGGGAATTCTCACATCCCTTCAGGCATGAGGAAGTGGAGAGGAGTCCAAAAGGAGCAAAGAATCCTGAGAATTGGAGAGATGTTTTACCTGACATAAACCAACATCTAATAAAGGGAAAGGATCATAGAAGAAGAGGTGCCCGCTCAGAAGGATCATTGGAAATCTACCACTGCTGCCCCAGATTGGCATTCTTTCTGGGGGGCAGAAAAAGAATGAGTAAAAAAATAAACTGTGTGTTTGGTGGAATGAAAAATAAAATCAACACTGAGATATGGACAAAAGTCTTTCCACCAATTGTTATGCCACTATCCCACAAGCTTTGGGGCAATTGGTTATTGTTCATTGTCTCACAATGTTGAGGGATACAAATTCATGATGGATGTACCCATTATGCATGGAAAGCAGTGGTGATAATGGATAAGTTTTCAGGATTTCTCAGAAATAGTATATTTGCCTCACAGTAATTTCTAGGCAATTAGTGGAGACAAGTAAACAGGCATTGAATGCTTCAATATGTTATTAGAGCCTTTATACATGTATTAGCATCTTTCTGAGAAATTGGACTCATTGGCCAGAAGAAGGTACATTCCTGCTCCACTGAGATTTCCTGCTGTAGTTTTCTGGTAAGTGATGCTACCAGTCAGGTAAATTCACTGCTTTATTTTTGAGAACGTGGAACCACCAAATCTGGAATTTTAGAGCTCCATACGATTGCAAAACGTTATTCACTGAGTTATTCAGGTGCGTCATAAGACAGTAAAATGATATTTTCTAATCCCAACAAGACTTAACCAGCTTCTTCATGATGCTTCTTCATAACTGGTATGATTTTTAGTCTCAGTGGGTCTGTCATGTCGAGGCAAGAATCTTTCACCACTGTCAGTAAAGGAAATTCTGGAATATGAGTCAATGAGGGCTATTTTTGTATATCTCGGGTCGGCTTTTTCAACAGATACTCTGTTCCATTTCTAAGTGTACACTATCTTTCCATTCCATCTACCATCAATAGCTGTTTCCTAACACTGAAAAGATTTCAACTGATAGATTCCCTTGATAGAAAGTAAAATATAGTTAAATACTGTACATATCTTTACCATACCACTAAAAGATGAACATTGTGTAAACCACTGAAGTTGCAATAGGGATCCTCCGCTTTGTGAAGCTCCAAATGCCTATCATCTAAAACTAAAGAAAGTAATTTAAATTAGACAGGAGTGAATATCGGTTTGCAAACAGCTCAGATAAGAATATGCATTATTTTTAATTGATTTAATTTGAAATGAGGTCCTGTAAAATGGTTATTTTTCCTCCAGTTATAACTATTTGCTTGCATTTAGTAATGAGCTAGCAAATAACAGAAAATGTGACGCATTAGGAAAATATTCAAAATTCATCAAGCAGTTTGTTTCTCTGACTCCAAGGCTAGGAAAATTATTTTGCAGTTCACCTTCAATAATTATTACTTTTACTTGAGCTTTATATTGGCTGCAACAGTATTTCAACAATAGACATCTAGCCATAGAGATGTACAGCACAGAAACAGACCTTTCGGTCCAACTCGTTAATTAATTATGTTGCAAACATTTTCTTTTTTTTGGTAAAACATTTTACCGTTCCAGTAATAACGCTTCTCCCCTACTCATAGAAAACT
This sequence comes from Chiloscyllium punctatum, assembly GCF_047496795.1. Lineage (NCBI taxonomy): Eukaryota > Metazoa > Chordata > Chondrichthyes > Orectolobiformes > Hemiscylliidae > Chiloscyllium > Chiloscyllium punctatum. Next base: position 34,207,932 of record NC_092782.1, read on the forward strand.
AGAGACAGAGAGACTCCAGAGTGTTCTTCCACACAAATTCTACAACAATCACGAATTCAGGTAACTAAACTTAAAATTGAGAGAAGGTTTTCAGAGGTTTGTACCTCCAAGAGCCACATTTCATCTTTATGGTCACTAGACAGACAGGCATTTTAAAGTGCAGGGGAGTAATGTCATCATGATACAGTTCACTTTTTAGCAATGACAATTTCATAAACGGAATCTCCCACACCATAACTAGCAGTATTTGCTTTGTAGCAGATAGAATAAATTGCTATGCCGTTCCAATAAAATATTGAAGGGATTTTGAAAAATGTTGAACAACCCTTTTATTGGTGAAAGTTGCTTGCTGTTGAAACAATATTATTACTTTACCCATTGTGTTACCAGACAGCTCTGCTTACAAACACCTGAGAAAAGAACAAACCTGTAGTTTTACTATATTAACAACACCCCATTAAAGTGGCTTTCAGAGGCCAACCCTTTGTCTCCCATTATGCTTCCTATTTTCCACAGTCTGGGAAAAATAGAGGCTAACTTTACCCCTCTCAAATCAGGCATTCAGGTCATTTTGCTCACCATGTCAGGTAACTACCCATTTTTCCTGCCTGCTGGGAAAGTAGATAATCAGAGAGCTAGTGAGTTGCAGCCCTTTCATGGTTGTTAATTGACCATAAGGTTCTGAATTGGTAAGGAGCTGAGAAAGTCACTCTACATTTGTGAAGGAACCAGGATTGGAATTGTCAGCTAAAAATGAGGAACTTACTCTGATGGGACCAAAAAAAGGAGCAGTGACAATCTGACTTTAAATTCCTCAGAAGATTAGGAAAAAAATGGTTAGTACCTGACATGGTAACCAAAATGACCTGAATGCCTGATTTGAGAGGGGTGAAGTTAACCTCTATTTTTCCCAGACTGGAGGCAATAGGAAGCATAATGGGAGACAAAGGGTAGGCCTCTGAAAGCCACTTTAATGGGGTTTTGTTAATGTGGTAAAACTACAGGTTTGTTACTTTCTCAGGTTCTGATTTACAGCAAGGTGAATGGTTGTGCAGTGCCACATTCTGGTAGAATGCAGATTCACACTAGAACCCCTCTATAAATGGAGTTCCCAATTCTAGGCATCAATATTTCACTGTTGAGTCATAGCCTCCTCAACATAAACAACAATAAAACTAGTCCAGTGTAACTTCTCCATTTTCCCTATGCTTTGCTTCAGACTTGTTATAGCTGGTGATTTCAAGTAGAAATCTGCTAATTGTTTTGCAGCCAATATGTTTGTGAGGGAAATGCCTGAATTCTGTTCCTCATTCACTGGCATGCTGTTTATATTCTTGAATTGTTGTTAAATGTCAGTTATTTTCAAGCAGCTATTTGCTAGAAGATTTCTCCATACATCTCCAGTGTAACATGAATCATTGTAATATCCAGTAACAAGTTCTATGCAAAATTGCAGCCTTTTAACTTCTTTAATCAATACATCAATTTACTAACAACGAATGATAGACACTAGCATGTTAGTTACAGCTGAAATAATTGGAAACGGATTATCTACTGCTGATACTTATTTTTCTGTTTTAAATTGGTCTTTGTTTCTTAGTGATTGATACCAGCTGGATCTTGTTCACTATGAGATTCTTGATTAGTGTTTTTGACCTGACCAATTAGGAAAGCCCAATATAACCAAGAGATTTAGTATCACCTTTGTTCAGGTGACTGGCTCTGAACTGGCTGGCTATTGCCTATGCACAAGTAAATAAAGGGTGATTGGATATTGGCCTCTGTGTTGTTATTTCAACTTTTTGTCACAATTTTGAGAATGCTGTAAAATCAATGTAATTTACTTTTTATAACAGTATCTCGGTGGGACCTCAACATGCATTTTGGGAAAGCAAATCTTAGCAGGACTTATACACCTTAATGGTAAGGTCCGAGGGAGTGTTGCTGAACAAAGAGACCTTGGAGTACAGGTTCATAGCTCCTTGACAATGGAGTCGCAGGTAGATAGGATAGTGAAAAAGGCGTTTGGTATGCTTTCCTTTATTGGTCAGAGTATTGAGTACAGGAGTTGGGAGGTCATGTTGCGGCTGTACAGGACATTGGTTAGGCCACTGTTGGAATATTGCGTGCAATTCTGGTCTCCTTCCTATTGGAAAGATGCTGTGAAACTTGAACGGGTTCAGAAAAGATTTACAAGGATGTTGCCAGGGTTGGAGGATCTAAGCTACAGGGAGAGGCTGAACAGGCTGGGGCTGTTTTCCCTGGAACATCGGAGACTGAGGGGTGACCTTATAGAGGTTTACAAAATTATGAGGGGCATGGATAAGATAAATAGATAAAGTCTTTTCCCTGGGGTCGGGGAGTCCAGAACTAGAGGGCATAGGTTTAGGGTGAAAAAGGAAAGATATGAAAGAGATTTAAGGGGCAGCTTTTTCACGCAGAGGGTGGTACGTGTATGGAATGAGCTGCAAGAGGATGTGGTGGAGACTAGTACAGTTGCAACATTTAAGAGGCATTTGGATGAGTTTCTGAATAGGAAGGTTTGGAGGGATATGGGCCGGGTGCTGGTAGGTGGGACTAGATTGGATTGGGATATCTGGTTGGCATGGACGGGTAAGACCGATGGGTCTGTTTCCATGCTGTACATCTCTATGACTCTATGACTCTATCTCCTGCCAACATACTTAAACAGAAAGTTGGTGTCATTCACATTGTCATTGTGTGGCCAAATCACACTGGGACTGGAATTGAAAGTAGACAGTCTGTTCTTGACGTCTCCTCTACCCATAATTGCCACTTTCCCCCATTGCCTGCAACTGCGGTCAACCCCCTGTCCTCCTTGCTATCGTACTGGATGCCATTCTTTGCTATTAGCCTCCTCACTCTCCATCCACTGGTCTACCCCCTAGCCACTGGTTGCTATATGCTTTGCCCTCCTGCTTGCCTCCCTACTTAGCATACTGTAGGTTCCATAAGATATAGGAGCAGAAATTAGGATATTCAGCCCATCAAAAGGGTTGTTTTTCAGACTGGAGGCCTGTGACCAGTGGAGTGCCACAAGGATCGGTGCTGGGTCCACTACTTTTCATCATTTATATAAATGATTTGGATGTGAACACAGTAGGTATAGTTAGTAAGTTTGCTGATGATACCAAAATTGGAGGTGTAGTGGACAGTGAAGAAGGCTACCTCAGATTACAATGGGACCTTGATCAGATGGGCCAATGGGCTGAGAAGTGTCAGATAGAGTTTAATTTAGATAGATGTGAGGTACTGCATTTTGAGAAAGCAAATCTGAGCAGGACTTATCAACTTAATGGTAAGGTCCAAGGGAGTGTTGCTGAACAAAGAAACCTTGGAGTGCAGGTTCCTAGCTCCTTGAAAGTGATGTCATATGTGGATAGGATAGTGAAGAAGTTGTTTGGTATGCTTTCCTTTATTAGTCAGAGTATTGAATACAGGAGTTGGGAGGTCATACTGTGGTTATACAGGACATTGGTTAGGTCACTGTTGGAATATTGCATGCAATTCTGGTCTCCTTCGTATCGGAAGGATGTTGTGAAACTTGAAAGGGTTCAGAAAAGCTTTACAAAGATGTTGCCAGGGTTGGATTATTTGAGCTATAGGGAGAGATTGAGTAGGCTAGGTCTGTTTTCCCTGGAGTGTCAGAGGCTGAGGGGTGACCTTATAGAGGTTTATAAAATCATGAGAGGCATGAATAGGGTAAATTGACCAAGTCTTTTCCATGGGGTGGGGGTGTCCAGAAATAGAGGGCGTAGGTTTAGGGTGTGAGGGGAAAGATATAAAAGAGACATAAGGGGCAACTTTTTTCACTCAGAGGGTGGTACATGTATGGAATGAGCTGCCAGAGGAAGTGGTGGAGGATAGTACAATTGCAACGTTTAAAAGGCATCTAGTTGGATATATGAATAGGGAGTGCTTGGAAGGTTATGGGCCAGGTGCTAGCAGGTGGGACTAGATTGCGTTGGGATATCTGGTCAGCATGGACAAGTTGGACTGAAGGGTCTGTTTTCAGGCTATTCATCTCTATGACTGTAATCTGCTCTGCTGTTCAATCATGGCTGATAAGTTTCTCAACTCCATTTTCCTGCTTTCTCCATGTAACGCTTGATCCCTTGGTAATCAAGAACCTATCTTCCTCAGTCTTAAATATACTCAATGATATGGCATCCACAGCCTTCTATGACAGTGAATTCCATACATTCACCACTCTCTGTCTGAAGAGGTTTCTCCTTTATCTCTGTTCTGAAAGGTCTTTCCTTTACTCTAAGGCTGTGCCCTTGTGCCCTAGTCCCTCTTACCAATGGAAACATCTTCCCAACATCCACTCTGTCCAGGCCATTCAGTATTCTGTAAGTTTCAATTAGATCCCCCTCATCCTTCTAAACATTATCAAGTATAGACTGAGGCCTCAAATGTTCCTCATATGTTAAGCTTTTCATTCCTGGGAACATTCTTGTGAACCTCATCTGAACACACTCCTGGACCAGTACATCCTTCATGAGATATGGGGCCTAAAACTGCACAATATTCCAAATGTGGTCCGACCAGAGCCTTATACGGCTTCAGAAGTACACCCCTGCTTTTATATTCAAGTTGTCTCAAAATAAATGCCATGATTGCATTTGGCTTCCTAACAACTGACTCAATCTGCAAGGTTACCTTGAGAGAATCCTGGACTAGAACTCTCAAGTCTCTTTGCACTTCTGAATTTTCTCCCCATTCAGAAAACAGTTCACGCCTCTATTCTTCCTACCAAAGTGCATGACCTCACACTTTCCCACATTGTACTCCATCTGCCATTTCTTTGCCCACTCTCCTAACCTGTTCAAATCCTTCTGCAGCCTCCCTACCTCCTCAGTGCTACGTGTCCCTCTACCTATCTTTGTATCGTCTGCAAATTTAGCCAGAATGCACTCAGTCCCTTTATCTTCATCATTAATGCATAAAGTGAAAAGTTGTGGTCCCAACACTGAACCTTGTGAAACATCACTTGTCACTTGTGCTCAATCTGGCAGCATCTATGCAGAATGAAACAGAATTAACATTTTGAATCATTGGCTTTGAAACATTTACTCTTTCTTTCTTTAGAGATGCTGCCAGATCTGCTTTAATCTCTGATTCTTTCATTACCAGTAGTGGGCATGTCCTTTCCCAACAGTACTGTGGTATACAGTTGAATGCCACTAGTTGCAGGAGTCCTCAGCATTAACTCCAGAGCCTGTGAAGTCTCACAACTTCAGTTCAAATGGACAAGAAAATCTTCCTACTGATTACCATCTATTGTCTATTGTCAGCTGATCAACTACTCCACTGTGTTGAACATCAATTGGAAGAAGCATTAAGGGCAATAAAGACACAGAATGACACTGGGCAGAGGTCATAAATGTTTCCAGGTTGGCTGAGTTGGTCCTGAGAGAAGCCACACCAGGAATCAATCGACTTGATCGCAGCCTCACCAATTACCATGCATCTGTCCATGGAAACGTTAGGAGGCAGGGCTTGTTGCGACGAAATCCCATCTTCACATTAAGGGCACTCTGCGTCAAATGGCCTAATTCTGCTCCAAACAGTTATGTTCATATGTCTGTCAGCATGTTGTATGACGCTATCATCATGCAAAATAAGATAGATCTAGAATCGACCAAGCAGCACAAAACTGGGCATCTTGGAGGCATTGCAGGGCATCAGCAGCAGAACAGTACTCTCAACACAATTTCTAACCTCTTACCTGACCAGTCAATGATTATCTCAAACAAGTGAGATTCCAACAACCTCCCTTTGACATTCAACAATATTTCCCCACCATCAAAACCACAACTGAATGGAAACTTAATATAACCTGCCATAATAATACGATGACAAGTGTCAGTCAGCAGCAGAGTAATCTGTGGTGATAACTCATCTCCTAACTTCCCAAAATTTGTCTCCCATTTATAAAGCACAATCAGCTGTAGTGTGATGAAATACTCTCAAATTGCCCAAATGACTGTAACTTGGACTGTATCACTGAGGACATAGTGACAAAAAAACTGACATTTCACCAATTATATATTAAGTCGCTTATTAAAAAAAAAGCTGTAGGCTCTAATGAGATTTGTTATGGACTTTTCCTTGCCTCCTACCTGCTTGATTGACCTGATTAATACTTTCATTCCTTGTTAGTTGCTTTGTAGCCCACATCCTGATGTTCTGGCGATTCAAGTCCGAGTCAACTATGAAAGTCAGGTTAATTTAGGAGTTATTTAGCAAACATATCTGAAATGTGCAATATTCCATTGTCGAGAAAATTTCTAATCAATAGTCTGAGACAAAATCACAAAAGTCCACAAAGATTCCAATTTGCACTTTGAAACCTCCTCTCACCTGTACCAGGCAGATAGGCCACGTTTTTTTACCCACGTGGAAATTGCATTAAAAGAGTTCTAGTGCATCAATAAGGCAGCTGAAGAGCCCAAACCTAGCAGCGGAAGTACCTGACCCTATCTTTCACATGAATCTTCCATTGCTAGTTACCGTTGTCATACAAGAGACAGGGGAGCATGGTGGCTCAGTGATTAGCACTGCTGCCTCACAGCACCAGTGACACAGGTTCAATTCCAGCCTTAGATGGCTATCTGAGTAGAGTTTGTACATTCTCCCTGTGTCTTTGTCAGTTTCATCTGGGTGCTCTGGTTTCCTTCCACAGTCCAAAGACATGCAGGTTAGATAGATTCCCTGTGCTAAATTGTGCAGGGTAGGTTGATTCCCTGTGGGAAATGTAGGGTTATGGGGGGGGGGGGGGGCATCCTTTTTGGAGTGAAATGTGGAATTGATAGGCTGAATGGTCTGCTTCCACACTGTAGGGACTCAATGTTGGAAATCAGCATTATAACTAAAGGGTAAATCAGATCAATTTAGTGTAAACCAACACTTTACATTATGACGTTAGCCTTCAAATAGAGAATAGTTTTTTGTTGTAAGTATGATTATTAAATTGTAAAACCTTAAAACAGTTGCCAGTATATTAAAATGTTTACCTCTGAATATTTGAACTGAGCCAGACCCTATAACAGATTTGACGAGAATTATGGAAAACTTGAAACTAAATCTTGAAACTTAACCAAATATTGACTTGATTTCCAAAAATTCCTTCAATGAAAGTGAGGGTAAAAAATTGAAGTGACTAATAATTAGGGGAGGGGGGGACAGGCTCAAAGAGAACAGGAACCAAGGAATCAGGGAAGCAATGTTCAAATCCTTCCTTTGTTCTCCACTTCCTTCAAGTGCTTAAATGTTGAATTTGTCTGATTGAAATTCATTCACGATACCTTCATTGTCTCCACTTTTGAGCTCCACTTCTTTTGGTATTACAAATATCCTCTCTGCCCAGCCCCTCCTCCTTAGGCTAGCTCTAATTACTGGATAGTTTCCAATGATTGTAAAAATTTTCTTTTCCTATGGAAAAGCCAGAGGGAAAGACATACATTAGGACAGTGCCTTAACGTTTCTCTCAAGGGATGTAAAGTAAAATTATTACTGCCCCAAGACCTATGTGCCCAATTAAGATGTAATCCATACAAATCTTAACAGGATAGAAGCTTAGATTTTCTTTTACAGAAGGTAGAAGGGTGCTAAGTGAAATTATTCACTAACACTGATCCTGGTTTAATTTCCTTAGTCAACATCATTAATTCTGGTGAGCTCCAAAGATTATAGAGATACTTCACTCAGAACTTGTCTGTTTGAGGACCAGAAGTAGCACGCTGCTTGGTACTCTGAAGAGTCTGTAACAACTTGAAAGAAGCTACAGTATGAGGTTTCATTTTGAGAAAAGGGCATAAACCTCAGAATCTGGAAATATCAGTGAGGGCAGGGCACAGTTCGTAAATACCAATTTGGGGATGTTTTGCAGGAATTAGGGGACAAAATAAGAGCACCATTTAGAATGGATAGAGGGCTCCAAGCACACAATGTAAACCAACAAAAGAGAAAGGGGATCAGTGCCATTACCACAATGCAGCACAGGATCACTCAATGTGAATAAATGGTTAATGATTTTGCCAAGTCAACCGAGGTAAAATAATAAACTATACTTTCCAAGTGTGCAGTAAGCCTACAACCAGCTTAACTGATTTAATATGACTGCATAACTTACCACCAATACCTACAAGATGGCACGGTGCCTACACTCACTCAGAATGTTCACCTGTTTAGTATTTCCTCAAAAACATAGAGATAGTTATGATCAAATGTGCAGACCAGACCAGTTCTGGTAACAAATCAAAAAGGAGACTGGAGACAGAATAGAGAAGTCACTGGCTGATTTCTGGTATCAGAACTTGTAAATGAGAAAGAAAAACATCTTCTGTGGAAAGTGGTTTAATAAGTATTTCCTGACACAATATATGGTCAACACATGATGGGGTAATTGAGTTGTAAAGGCCAGACTCATGCAAGAAACAAATAGATGATATATTGGAAATGTGAATAGATAAAACAGTCTTTCTGATCCATAATTGCTTAGTGAACTATAAGATTCAAATAATCTGCTAACACATAGTCTTATATGATCCTGCAACAATCCAATCATTTGTGATTCTCAAGCTGAATTTTTCCACCCTCATGGGGATAGAGTTGGAGGCATAGAATATCAGGAAAATAGGGATGAGTTGTGTTAGGACAGCATTCCAACCTCTTAGGGTGATTTCGCAGCTTTGGATCTAGATTGCTGACCACTTCACAAAGTCAGGCAGCTAATTAGAGACTTGAAGGCCCCATTCGGGATTGTTTTGCAATGGCACCAAAGAAGTAAACTCCCAAGGTGTGCAAAGGCTGCTAAGTCAATCCAGGTGACAGTTTATTGCAGGAAGGTGGCCATCAATGTCAGAGACTTCTTACCCAAATGATGGAGCCACATGAATGAAGGTCATCTACTGTTTCCATCATCATTCCTGGGAAGACTTTTCTCCTGCACATATTTGATAAGTCTAATGTAGGCAACCTAATGCACTTCAGCTATTGGCGTGTCCTTGCACTTGCCTGCCTGCTGTGACAATGTCTATCTCTCTGTGGGATTGCTAGTTTAAAACCAATGCAAGCCCTTTGACTTAGCATCCAGCCTCAGGAACCAGTGTGCTGTCCTAATATGAGGGTGCGCTTGGGCCATAGGATGTGTCACTGGGCACTGGTGACATGGACTAGCTTAAAAACACCAAATGAGTGTAATGTCAAATTCCAAAGTCCACCGAATATCACCCGTTAGATTCAAATTCTCTTGATTCCCCCACCGCCACCAGATAATATAATACACATAACATGTTGCTGCCTCTGTCTTCAGAAACTACCTGCATATGCAGTCTTGGCAGTGATGCATGTCAGATCACTAAGTTCCTAAATTTTCAGATCACTAATGCAGAGACAGTGGCCATTGCGGTAAACAAAACGCTTCATTTTATGTCATGCTCCACATCACAGCTAGCTTCAGGCAGTGAGTGAGCTGGGAAGATTGGGGACTGCCAAGAAAGTTAAAGTGGAATTTAATCCTTTTTAATTACTTTATAGCTAAATGACATATTCCACTGGCAACGTGCCAAATATTGCTGGGTTGCTAAGAGGTGCTTAATACAATTGCAGCCTTTCTTTCCATCCAGAGAAAACTAAACAGAAAATAAATCAACTCAAGTCATTCAACAATTACTTCCTTGAACACCAATCAAATTCCTCTCCATGAACGGAGTCATCCTGCTCTTCAGGCTGAAATATATTACCACCTACATCATGACCTTTTATTTCCCACTACTATCTTTGATGTGGCACCTTATCAATGCCTTTTGGAAATCTATGAACAACACATCCACTTTATCAACAGCATCAGTAAACTAATTTGTCTCTTTGACAAAACCATGTTGGGTCATCCTGATTACCTTGGACTTATCCATGTGCCAAGTTACCAGGTTTTTATTAATAGCTTCTATGGTTTTCATGATGACAGATTTAAGCTAACAGTAGTTTCCTGCTTTCTGCCTCCCTCCCTTTTTGAATGCTATTGGCTACTTTACAAACTAAAGGAACCTTCCCTGAATCTCATGAGTTCCCTAGCTACTTACTTTACGACCTTAAGTTGGCTTGCTGATTCATAGATCCAACAATTTACTCAGTGCTACTTATCTGGTAATTGGAATATTCTTAAGTTCCTCCTTCCCTTTCTATTCCTGACTTACAGCTACTTCTGGCATGCTACTTATGAAAGCTGATGCAAATATTGTCTGCCATCTCTTTATCTGCCATTATTAATTCCCCAGACATATTTTCAATAGGACCAATACTTAGACTCTTAACTCTTTTTAAATGTCCGAAGAAGCTTATCCTGTTTTAATATTTATGACAGTAGGCAACGTAAATTTGTGAGCCTTAAATACAAAATACAATTAGGTTGTTTCACAACATTTCTCTGCAAACCTTGTATGATTTAGTCTGACAGCAGGAATCTCAAAATGTTGGCAAATAAGAAATTTACAATTCACTTGCTGCTACTTCTGTAGGTTTATAAATTGGGTACGATTATAGATTCAAGCTCCTGAGCTCTTCAATTTGTCACTGAACTCAATAGTTTATGCAAGTAGTCTATACCTTGATTGCTGTCTCTGCCAGAGTTTTAACCAATTTTGACTTCTGCTCATTTGCTGATTTTCTTACATTTTCTGTCAAAAGAAATATTTAATAAACTGAATGTAACTTCCTGAACTAAAACATTAACATTGAGGTAGACCAGCAATAATCTGTAGAACTTTACTTTCATAAAGAGGTGCATAATCCTGAAGCAATGTACTACTCATTTAGTTTACCCTATAAAAATGCCATAGCATCCCCCCTTGGAAACAAAATCTACTTAAATGAATGCATATTACTTCCAATAAAGCAATTATTTCAATTGCGATTCCAGAAGAACTTTCAAATGAAGCCAGCCAGGCTGTTTGTCAGTGAGGATATCAACATGCAAAACAGAAAATGGGGCAGCAAATGTATCTCCAGTAAGCACAGTGTTCCCACAGCTGAACTTCTGAGGAGTTTTAATTAGCTGATTATAGGATTTCTGCCCATCATTGTCAGAAATCCTGCCTCAGATAGATACTTTGGATGACAGTTCTGTTAGTCCCAGCAGTAGCCAGATTTGGGATTACAAGCAATTCTCAAATTCTAAGGCAGCACTTCCTTTACAAACCTTTACAAACTGTGACCTCATTTTAATGCTTATAAATGGTGCAATTTTGGGGATAGGAGAAATTGAAGAGCAGGTGCTCATATTTTGATCCAACTGTTTTGAAGACCTCCTTGGAGCCTTGGTTCATTCTCAGGACTGTCCCACAGAATTCCTGGTCAACCGTGACTATTGATGCTTTTGAGCTTGTGATCCAAAATGATCTTCCTGTGACCCAGTAGGTTGCAATTTACATTTCCTTGCCAGTTGGTTTGAAGGCAGGTAGGGTGTGGCTTGTGCGCACCTACCTGAGTGAGGTTTTACTAGGTGCAGTGAAGGTGACAGGAGACCTGCTTATACACTTGAGGGCCTCATACTGCCCTGCAGGATTTTCCCCATGGCAAGGAGAAGCCCTTGCTAAGCAGGAAGCCTAGAACCACCAACCTTGCAAGTTAGTGTAAGGCAAGAGGGGAACCTCCAACTTTGAACTTCTAATTGTAGGTGTGTGAATGTCAGAACGTTCAGCCAATATATTTTAAATGAATGAACAGTGCTAGCCTCTAACCCAGACTAAACTTTGTTAGCGGTCTTCATGGCGGTACAACATATCAAAGCATTAATGATTCTCCCACCTTCCACCATAGCATGAGTGGAAGATTTGCAAAAACCCAGGAGAAACAGCATAAATGACTGTTAATTGTTGTTGTGGGACTTCTACAGATCTTTCAGCAAAGTCACATAATGAGCAGGAAAACCACCACAGAAATACAATGTGCACCTTTTCAAACAATAGTACTCTGGGAAAGCTGGATGTTTGAAAGAAAGGAAAAAACATTCAAGCAAGTTTGTGAATACTTATCAATTGTTGATGTGAGTCTTGAGTGTCATTTAATTTTGTAGTATGAGATATTAGTCTGAAAAATGTTACCTCTTATAAAATGGGAGATATTTCATTTTTATTGTGACCATTAGGCGAGTCTGGATACAGATTGGTGTAATAGCAATAAGAGTTGAATGCTACTATTGAATCTAATCTTAATCTCCATGTTGCTGGCCCTGAACTGTTCCCAAATGGTTACTAGAGTCAATTCTAAACCCAGTGGACCGGAACTGAATCAGCTACTTCACAAAATTGCTTTTCATGAATTCCATTTCTTCATTCACAACTTTAAAAATTTAACATTCTGAACTTCAAGTCAACCACTGCTTATTTGATAAAGTCAGACAGAAAGATTATGCCTCACAAATCGTGCCAAAATTTCAATGTTATGAACGAAATAGAGATGTGAATAAAGAAAACAGTAATTTTTTTTAATCTGTTTAGATTTTATAGGTTTCAAGTGAGTTCTGCATTCTATCTGAGAGCAGATTCCTCACCCTTATTTCCCCATAAAGTGCTACATTTTCTGTAAGATAGTTAAAACAATGAATTAACTCAAGGTGCAACAGGATGTGGAAAGGTAGAAAATATTTTCTTATTCCTATAATCTCATGTGGATGTTCTTTAAATAAAACTGAAGTTGCAAGTAATGAGTACTGTACCTTCAATACTACGGATGAAGAAAGTGATTGTATTTGATTGCTCATCACCTGCAGAGAAACATGTATCAGGATATAATGAACAAGTGGAAGCTCAGAAACAAAAAGAGATATCTATCCTCTACAACTAAGAAAACATGTCATCCAAGATGTCAACTGGAGCAAATTGGCAAATTGATAAATTAAATGTCCTAATTCCATTCAGACTTGAAGTCTGACTCATTTGTCTTTTGATTGTGCAATTCACTGTTTTTCTTTTTGAGTATATTTACTTGACAGTTAGTTTTGCCAGGAAATAGTTGACGTTCAAGTCCTATCATTGTACCCTCTTAGAACGTGAGCTCAAAATTTCAGCCAACATTCCAGCACAGCACTGAGAGAGTACTGCACTGATATAGTCATTCAGATGACATGCTGAACTGAGGTCCTCGTTCCATGCTCCAGTAGATGGTAAATTCCACTGCATTGTTTGAAATGTTCCATTCTCAACAAAGATCATCAAAAATGTATTAAACAGTCATTTATCATAAAGCCACATCTGAATGTTGCTGCATGCAAATTGGCTGCTGTGCTTGTGTTTGACTATTGTGATTGGAACCATGGCTAGGTGGATCCCATTGACTATGGTTCCAATCACTACAACAACATTGCAAGAGCAATTACAATTCAAAGGGCTACACAAAACATGTTTGAAGACTTATGTACAATGTTAGATCACAAGAGCATCAGCTTCTCCTAAACAAACTTCAACCATTTGTAAAGAACACCATGTGTTTAATGATATTCAGAAACTGTGGGTCACAATGTCACATAATCTTACTGTTAAGGTGCCTCAAAAAGAAAAGTTTCTCATTCTCTTTTTTTTTCACGTTGCTTCCCTTCTTTTGTTTTCTGCACTTAGTTTTAAAAAGACTGCTTAAAAATTAAGGTCTCATGGAATATAACGACCAGTGTTAACTTGAATTAAAAAAATCAAATCGGCCGAAGGACAGAAAATAGCAAGTAGTGGCAAATGTGTTTTTTTCAGACTGGAGGATGGGAGGTAGTGGCATTGTCCAAGGGTAGTGAAAGGTCCACATTGTTTTCCAATATATGTAAATTACATAGAAATAGGAATAAAGGTCAAAATTTCAAAATTTGCACATAAAACCAGGCTTTGAAATATGGCAAACATTGACGTGATACCAATCAACTGTGACAAGTCTTACAGCTAGGTCAGCAGAATGGACAAGGTAAAAACAATGACTGCAGATGCTGAAAATCAAATACTGGATTAGTGGTGCTGGAAGAGCACAGCAGTTCAGGCAGCATCCAACGAGCAGCGAAATCAACGTTTCGGGCAAAAGCCCTTCATCTTTATTCCTGATGAAGGGCTTTTGCCCGAAACGTTGATTTCGCTGCTCGTTGGATGCTGCCTGAACTGCTGTGCTCTTCCAGCACCACTAATCCAGCAGAATGGACAGACAAGTGACAGATGGAATTCATACAGAGAATAAAGAGGTTCTGTATTTTGGCTATTGTTAAAGGCAGAGGCAATATAGACTTAATGATACAATTCTATAGAGTATCCAGCAAGAGGTGGACATAAGAATTGTGTGTCTAAGTCTTTAAGGTTTGCGGGACATATTGAGAGAGTAGTTATCAAAACAGACAAATTATTTGGTGTGATAAACAAAGATATATAGTACAAAAGTTTGGAAATTATGCTGAAGCTTTACAAAGCTCCGGTTAGGTCACTATTGACAGAAGACCTTGTGTGTGGAGTCTACTTCTGCTCACCACACTTCAGGAGGTTGTGGCAATGCTTGAGAAGGTGCAAAAGAGTGGTTCCAGGGAGTTTAGCTACATAGCGAGGTTGAATCAGCTGGGGCTGTTCTCTTTGTGGCAAAGCAGATTGAAGGGAGATTTGACAGATATGTACATGATAAGTTTAGGTAAGGGAAACAGAGAAAAATGTTCTTATCGGCTGATTGTACAAGTACCAGGTGACATACACTCAAGGTTTTGTGTAAGAGATACAGGGAGATGTGACAAAGAACATTTTTAAGCAGCAATGACTGGAACTCATTGCTTACAAGGGCAAGTGATGCTGAATTATTTCAAAAGGAAACCAGATTGGTACTTGAGGGTAATAAACGTGCAGAGCTCTGCAAATACAGTGAAATAGTTGGACTGACTAGGCTCCCCTACAGAAAGCTGGCATGGTCTTGATTAGTCAAAAAGCCTATGTTTTCTGTGATAATTTCCCCATTCTTTACACACTCCAATTGTAAAATGTTCCATTAACTCTGATGCAAAGAAGGAAGGCTTTACAACAAAACAAATTTGATTGACAATCCTACCCATAAGAAAATGATCTGCCTAATCTCAGTATTATCCTTAGTTTATTGCAAGGAAAGTAATCAATTGAAATTGTACCCTAATGGTTTATCAATATTTGAGATTGTAATCCTGGGGATCAGTACCTGAAGTCAGTGAAAATGATATTTTCTATCCATCTTGGGAGATGATGGACTGAGTCCAGAGTGCAGTTCACTTCAGAATTTGGTAATATCTGTTGCAATTTTCAACGCCAATTCATAACTGGCAGTCCCTTCCACAGTTAGCACAAAAAGGTAGCATTGGATTCTCTTTCTGTCATCTGATCATTGCATTTTCCCTCTGATTTTATCCTTGACTACTTGTTTCCAGGCACGCCAGTCAACAGTGAGGGCTGTATCAACTCAAATCTTGGTCATCATGAGATCTCACTTGCAGACTTCTTTGTATAACAGATGTGGGCAACCTATTGGTCTTCTGTCAATAGGAAGCTTCTCATTCAGCATGTCTTTGGGGATGCAGGCCTCAACCATTCAGCTCTAATAACCTCAATCTGACTCAAAAGGGCAAACACACTGGAGTTCCCTGCAATGTAGTACTTCCATTTTCGGCATTCTGTCTAGGGATGCCCAATATATATCTGACACAGTGCAGATGGAAGCTGTTCAAATGCTTTTCTTGGCTTTCATAAGTTAGTTCTCCCTGTGTCACTGCTATAAGGGAGGGTGCTGAGAACACAAGCCTGGTACACACAAAGTTTTGAATTTTTCGATAGTTTATCGTTGATCCACAGACTCTCTATTTTTATATGATATTTGCAGCTCTCGCAATCCTGCTACTGACTTCAGCATCTAAAAGGATAGTTTGCTGAAAATTGTTGAGCCAAGATGCGTGAAGGTGTTGCTTTGTTTTGTTTTGCTGTAAAGCCACCCTTCTTTGGAGAATGGGGAAATTAACACAGAAAAGGAGAAATTATAACCACACAAAATGGAGGCTAATTGGCCAATCAAGACAACATCCAGAGTGACAATGTTGATGGAAAGTGAAGTCACTACACCCCAGTTGACAACTTTGACCTTCCCGGCACAGATTGTCAGTCCAAACGTCTTGCAGGCCCGAGAGAATCTATCTACAAGTTAGGTAAAAACAAAGACTGCAGATGCTGGAGTCTAGGTTAGAGTGGTGCTGGAAAAGCACAGCAGGTCAGGCAGCATCCGAGGAGCAGGAAAATCGACATTTCGGGCAAAAGCCCTTCATCAGGAATAGAGGCAGGGAGCCTGCAGGATGGAGAGATAAATGAGAGCGGGGGTGGGGGTGGGGAGAAAGTAAGCATAGAGTGCAATAGGTGAATGGGTATGGGGATGGAGGTGATAGGTCAGAGAGGAGGGTGGGGGAAGGTAGCAAAGAGTACAATGGGTGAATGGGAGTGGGGATGAAGGTGTTAGGTCAGCGAGGAGGATGGAGTGGATAGGTGGAAAGGAAGATAGGCAGGTAGGACAGGTCATGAGGGTGGTGCTGAGCTGGAAGGCTGGAGCTGGGGTGAGGTGGGGGAAGGGGAAATGAGGAATCTGGTGAAATCCACATTGATGCCCTGGGGTTGAAGTGTTCCGAGGCGGGAGATGAGGTGTGCTTCCTCCAGGTATCGGGTGGTGAGGGAGTGGCGATGGAGGAGGCCCAGGACCTACATGTCCTCGGCAGAGTAGGAGGGGGAGTTGAAATGTTGGGCCACAGGGCGGTGGGGTTAATTGGTGTGGGCGTCCCAGAGATGTTCCCTAAAGCGCTCTGCTAGGAGGCATCTAGTCTCCCCAATGTAGAGGAGACCACATCGGGAGCAATGGATACAATAAATGATATTGGTGGATGTGCAGGTGAAACTTTGATGGATGTGGAAGGCTCCTTTAGGGCCTTGGATGAAGGTGAGGGAGGAGGTGTGGGCGCAGGGTTTGCAATTCCTGCGGTGGCAGGGGAAGGTGCCAAGACGGGAGGGTGGGTTGTTGGGGGGCGTGGACCTGACCAGGTAGTCACAGAGGGAACAGTTTTGTGGAAAGCGGAAATGGGTGGGGAGGGAATTATATCCCTGGTGGTGGGGTCCGTTAGGCAGAAATGTCGGCGGATGATTTGGTTTATGCGAAGGTTGGTAGGGTGAGCACCAGGGGATTCTGTCCTTGTTACGGTTGGAGGGGTGGGGTTTGAGGGCGGAGGTGCGGGATGTGGACGAGATGCGTTGGTGGGCATCTTTAATCACGTGGGAAGGGAAATTGCAGTCTCGAAAGAAGGAGGCCATCTGGTGTGTTCTGTGGTGGAACTGGTCCTCCTGAGAGCAGATCCGGCGGAGGCGAAGGAATTGGGAATACGGAATGGCATTTTTGCAGGAGGTGGGGTGGGAAGAGGTATAATCCAGGTAGCTGTGGGAGTCAGTTGGTTAGTAAAAGAAAATGTCAGTGTCAAGTCGTTAAACTGGAGCACCTGGAGGAAACCCACAGAGACACGGGGAGAACGTGGAAACTCCACACAGACAGACACCTCCACACAGGCGTTCACCTTCCAATCTACCAACCTTCGCATAAACCGCATCATCTGACGACATTTCCGCCACCTCCAAACGGACCCCACCACCAGGGATATATTTCCCTCCCCATCCATTTCAGCTTTCCACAAGGACCGTTGCCTCTGTGACTACCTGGTCAGGTCCACGCCCCCCAACAACCCACCATCCCATCCTGGCACCCTCCCCTGACACCGCAGAAATTGCAAAACTTGCGCCCACACCTCCTCCCTCACCTCCATCCAAAGCCCCAAAGGAGCCTTCCACATTCATCAAAGTTTCACCTGCACATCCACCAATATCATTTATTGTATCCGTTGCTCCCAAAGTGGTCTCCTCTACATTGAGGACACTGGACACCTCCTTGCAGAGCACTTTAGGGAACATCTCCGGGACACCCGCACCAATCAACCCCACCGCCCCATGACCCAACATTTCAACTCCCCCTCCCACTCTGCCAAGGACATGCAGATCCTGGGCCTCCTCCACCTCCATTCCCTCACCACCCGACGCCTGGAGGAAGAACGCCTCATTTTCTGCCTCAGAACACTTCAACCCCAGGGCATCAATGTGGATTTCACCAGTTTCCTCATTTCCCCTTCCCCCACCTCACCCCAGCTCCAATCTTCCAGCTCAGCACCGCCCTCATGACCTGTCCTACCTGCCTATCTTCCCTTCCACCTATTCACTCCACCCTCCTCTCTGACCTATCACCTTCATCCCCACCCCCATTCACCCATTGTACGCTTTGCTACCTTCCCCCACCCTCCTCTCTGACCTATCACCCCCATCCCCACCCCCACTTTCCTATTGTACTCTATGCTACTTTCTCCCCACCCCCACCCCCCCTCTCATTTATCTCTCCACCCTGCAGGCTCCCTGCCTCTATTCCTGATGAAGGGTTTTTTGCCCGAAATGTCGATTTTCCTGCTCCTCGGATGCTGCCTGACCTGCTGTGCTTTTCCAGCACCACTCGACCTACAAGTTGGTGAGTGAATGTCAGTGTGGGGTGCTCGAGTGGAATCATCAGCAAACAGCAGCTCATGGAGTAGGACATTACACGCTTTGGCCCTGACATGGAGTCTTACAAAGTTGAATGGTTTACCATTAGCTCTGGCATGCAAAAGATTTGAGTCACCAAAAGCATACAATCGGAGCATAAGAAAAAATATAAATTGATGCCAAGACACAGCTCTGCTTTATCCCTGTGCTAATCTTGAAAGCCTGCTTTGATGCTCCATTGTAACTGAAAGAACTGTGTAAATGTTCTTGCAGAAAGATGAAATAATGACCAGGAGTCCCAGCATTAGGAACTTATTTAAAGAGTGAGAAAAGCCCTTGCTGGAGTTATGTGAAGGCAGAGTCAAGTGGTTGTGCTGTCCATTACACTTCTCCCAGAAGTGAGCAAATCATGTCAGCTTATTGATGATACAACTCTGAAGCTGCGCTGCAACTTAAGGCCACGATGCTGGGCTGTGTGGAGAAGACACTTCAAGATCTAGAGTGAAACTGTCTTCAGCCTGATAAAGTGAGATATGGTGGGGGTTATTAACATTGTTTTTGAAACTCCATTGGGAAAATAACCTTATTCTTTATCAGTCATAGTCCAAAGCAGTATAAATTTAAGCTCTGTACCTTTTTGCATTGATACCTGATACTTCTTGATGCTGTTACATTTCATGGGATTAATTACCTATCATAGAGAAATGTGTACAATAGTTAAAATGGAAAGAGATTTAACAGTAATTTTGATGTATGCTATCATGAAAACGATAGTGCAATCCTCATCTGAATGAACTAGTAATCCTCTGGCCTAGGTTAATAGCCTAAGGAATGGGAATTCAGATCGAATTGTTCAGTGGCACAGTGGCTCAGTGGTTAGGTCTGCTGCCTCACAGCACCAGGGATTCCAACCTGACTAATCGGGCAACTGTCTGTATGGAATTTGCACATTACCCCCATAGGTTTCCTCCCACAGTCGAAAGATGTGCAGGGTAGGTGGATTAGCCATGGTGAATGCATGGTTACAGGAACAGGGTAAGGGGATGGGTCTGGGCGGGATACTTTTTGGAGAGTCACTGTGGACTCAATGGGCCAAATGGTCTACTTACACACTATAGGCATTCTATGATTCTATGTTACAGGTTGAGAATTCCGTTTAGAAAGTCAGGATCACCAGAATTATTATATATTGCCAACTACTTCACCAATATCTTAAAGAGAAGGAAAACTGCTATCCCTACTGAACCTTGTCTACTTGTCCCTCCAGTCCTCACCAACATAGTTGACTCTTAATTATTCTCTAAAATGGCCCAGCAAGCCACTTTATTGATTCTTCACCAAGAAGAGTCACTAAATTTTCAGAGCAATTTGGAATGCTCCAAAGGTCAGTCTTGCTAGCTATACCCAAACACTAGGAATGATTAAGATCCGCAATTGAAACAAATATGATGTTACTACCTAAAAAATAATTGAAGCATCTTTCCACTTTGAGTCATTAAACACTAAACCTTAAGAACTAAATTTAATTGTTCACTTTTTTTATTACACCACAGCAGAATCAGCAAGGTATTCCTGCTTCCTTTGTACTCAAAAGTTATCAAATTCCAATTAGATGTTGAATCTGTCATTGAAGTCCTCCTTGAAGCATTTTTTTTAAAAATGTGACAGATTATGGTGGCTTAGTGGTTAGCACTGCTGCCTCACAGTACCAGAGACCTGGGTTCAATTCCCACCTCAGGCAACTGTCTGTGTGGAGTTTGCATGTTCTCCCCGCGTCTGTGTGGGTTTCCTTCAGGTGCTTGGGTTTCCTCCCACAGTCCCACTAATGTAGTGTTAGGTGCATTAGTCAGGGGTGAATGTAGGAGAATGGGTCTGGGTGGATTGCTCTTTGGACTTGTTGGGCCAAAGGGCCTGTTTCCACAATTAAAACTATTTTTGTAAAAGCCAGTAGTTGTATTGTTCTTCAAAGTCTTGACATCGTTAACATGGGCGAGATCAGGGCTCCATTCCCACCAAATTTCTAAGCAAAAAGCAACAGTGGGGTAGATCAATTTATAGTCTTGATCTTCACCCTCTGTGCGTGTGTTCAAGCCCTGGTGCCAATTTTGGCAAATGTTTTTCAGTGACTGTTCTATTCAAATCTTCAGTTTTAAAGTTTAAAATACTGTAGCGAGCACTGACTTGGAGATGCCCATGTTGGACTAGAGTGGACAAGGTCAGAATTCACAGAATACCAGGTTATTGCATTGACAAAGATGGTTGTATGTAATGCTAAGGAGTCTACAATAATTCCTTCTCACTTAAGAAATTGAATGACAGAAGGCATATATATACCTTTATGCTGTATCATGAAATTTGGAAACAAGAATATTTTGATAACCCAATCATATTAGTAACAGAACATAGAACATAGAACAGTATAGCACAGAACAGGCCCTTCAGCCCACGATGTTGTGCCAATCATTGATCCTCATGTAAGATAAACCTAATGTACGAACCCTCAAATTTCTGTGACCATATGCATGCCCAGCAGTCTCTTAAATATCCCCAATGACCTCGCTTCCACAACTGCTGCTGGCAACGCATTCCATGCTCTCACAACTCTCTGCGTAAAGAACCCACCTCTGACATCCCCTCTATACTTTCTGCCAAACAGCTTAAAACTATGACCCCTCGTGTTAACAATTTCTGCCCTGGGAAAAAGTCTCGGGCTATCAACTCTATCTAGGCTTCTCATTATCTTGTACACCTCAATTAGGTCCCCTCTCTTCCTTCTTTTTTCCAATGAAAAATGTCGAGTTCAGTCAACCTCTCATTGTAAGATAAGTCCTCCATTCCAGGCAGCATCCTGGTAAACCTCCTCTGAACCCTCTCCAAAGCATCCACATCTTTCCTATAATAGAGCGACCAGAACTGGACACAGTATTCCAAGTGCGGTCTAACCGAAGTTTTATAGAGCTGCAACAAGATCTCACGGCTCTTAAACTCAATCCCCCTGTTAATGAAAGCCAAAACTCCATATGCTTTCTTAACAATCCTGTCCACCTGGGTGGCAAGTTTAAGGGATCTATGTACCTGCACACCAAGATCCCTCTGTTCCTCCACACTGCCAAGAATACTGTCTTTAATCCTGTACTCAACTTTCAAGTTCGACCTTCCAAAATGCATCACCTCGCATTTATCCAGGTTGAACTCCATCTGCCACCTCTCAACCCATCTCTGCATCCTGTCAATGTCACACTACAGCCTGCAATAGCCCTCTATATGGCCAACGACACTTCCAACCTTTGTGTCATCTGCAAACTTGCTAACCCATCCTTCAATCTCTTCATCCAAGTCATTAATAAAAATTACAAAGAGTAGAGGCCCAAGAACAGAGCCCTGTGGAACACCACTCACCACTGACTTCCAGGCAGAATATTTTCCTTCCACTACCACTCGCTGTCTTCTGTTGACCAGCCAATTCTATATCCAGACAGCTAAATTTCCCTGTATCCCATTCCTCCTGATCTTCTGAACGAGCCTACCATGGGGAACTTTATCAAACGCCTTACTGAAGTCCATATACACCACATCCACCGCTCAACCCTCATCAACTTGTCTAGTAACATCCTCAAAGAACTTAATAAGATTTGTGAGACATGACCTGCCCCTCACAAAACTGTGCTGACTGCCTTTAATCAAGCCATGCTCTTCCAGATAGTCATAAATTCTATCGCTCAGAATCCTTTCTAACACCTTGCAGACAACAGACGTGAGACTGACTGGTCTGTAATTGCCAGGGATTTCCCTATTTCCTTTCTTGAAGAGAGGAATTACATTTGCCTCCCTCCAGTCCTCAGGTACGACTCCAGTGGAGTGCGAGGATGCAAAGATCTTCACAAGCAGGGAAGCAATCACATTTCTTGCTTCCCAAAACAGCTGAGAACAAAACTCGTCTGGCCCTGGCGACTTGTCAATCTTAATGTGTGTCAAAATTTTCAACACATCAGCTTCCTCAATCTCTATCCGTTCCAGCATGCTTACCTGCTCCTCAATGGTTTCATTCACTACAAGGTCCTTTTTTTTAGTAAAGATAGAAGCAAAAAACTCATTTAGGGCTTCCCCTACCTCCTCAGACTCTATACACAAGTTCCCTATGCTATCCCTGATCGGCCCAACTCTTTCTTTGATCATTCTCTTATTGCTCACAAACGTGTAAAATGCCTTTGGATTCTCCCTAATTCTTCCTGCCAAGCCTTTTTCGTGCCCCCTCCTGGCTCTCCTCAGACCATTTTTGAGCTCCTTCATCACCTGCCTGTAATCCTCTAGAGCTGAGTAAGACCCTTGCTTCCTCCACCTTACGTAAGCTGCCTTCTTTCTTTTGACGAGAAGCTCCTCCGCTCTCGTCATCCAAGGTTCCTTTATTTTACCCCTTCTTGCCTGTCTCAGAGGAACACATTTGTGCATCACTCGCAACAACTGTTCCTTAAACAGTCTCCACATGTCTATAGTGCCCTTTCCATGGAACAATTGCTCCAAGTCCATGCTTCCCAACTCACATCTGATTTCCCCAATTAAATATCCTCCCATTGTGCCTGCTTCTCTCATTCTCCATAGCTATGTAGAATGTGAGGCAGTTGTGATCACTATCACCAAAATGCTCTCCCACTGCAAGATCTGACACCTGCCCTGGCTCATTGCCAAGCACCAAATCCAAAATGGCCTCTCCCCTTGTCGGCCTGTCAATGTACTGAGTTAGGAAACCCTCCTGAACACACCTTACAAAAACAGCTTCTTCCAAAACATCTGCTCGAAGGAGGTTTCAATCAATATTGGGAAAGTTAAAGTCACCCATTACAACAACCCTACTACATTCACACTTCTCCAAAATCTGCCAACCTATGCTTTCTTCAATCTCCCTGCTGCAATTGGGGGGCCTGTAGTAAACCCCTAATGAGGTGACTGCTCCCTTACTGTTCCTAATTTCCACCCATACTGACTCAGTAGGCAGACCCTCCTCGACAACGATAATTTCTGCAGCTGTGATACTCTCTCTGATTAGCTGTGCTACACCCCCTCCTCTTTTCCCCCCCCCCTATTCTTTTTAAATGTTCTAAACCCTGGAACATCCAGCAACTATTCCTGCCCCTGAGAAACCCACATCTCTGTTATGGCCACGACATCATAGACCAGGTACTGATCCATGCTCTAAGCTCATCACTTTTATTCCTGATACTCCTTGCATTAAAGCAAACACACTTTAACCGATCCCTTGGTTCTTTCCCAGGAAAGTCCTTCCCACTGGCTGTGCTACCTCTTGCTTTTGCCTCATCTTCATCAACTCTCACCACCGGTATATAGCTCAGGTTCCCACCCCTCTGCCATATTAGTTTAAACCCTCCTGAACAACTCGAGCAAACCTTCCACCCAGGACATTGGTCCCCTTCCAGTTCAGGTGCAACGTGTCCTTCCTCAGAAGGCATCCCAATTATCTACATATCTGAAGCCCTCCCTCCTACACCAGCTGCGCAGTCACGTGTTAAGTTGCAACCACTTCCTGTTCCTCACCTCGCTATCTCGTGGCACCGGTAGTAAACCCAAGAACACTACTCTGTTCGTCCTGCTCTGCAGCTTCCACCCTAACTCCCTGAAATCACTTTTTATATCCTCGATCCTTTTCCTGGCTATATCATTGGTGCCAATATGTAACACGATTTCTGGCTGTTCGCCATGCCCTTTCAGAATCTTATACACCTGATCGGAGATGTCCCGGACCCTGGCACCAGGGAGGCAGCATACCTTCTGGGAATCCTGATCCCGACCACAAAATCTCCTGTCAATTTTCCTAACAATGGAGTCTCCTACCACTAGCGCTTTTCTATTCTGCCCCCTTCCCTTCTGGGCCACAGTGTAATATACATGAAATGTTCAAGAAGTATGTTTTTCTCCCCCCAGGCAACTATTACAGCAGAGGTAGCAACAGAAAAGCATAGTCTCCAGACAATTGGAAAGTTTTCCAAGGTGAGATTGTCCTACGTACCTCAGAATCTTCATCAATTTTTCTATCCCTTTTCAGGCATTCAGACAATATTGGGACCTTCTTGGAGAATGCCCCTCTGTCTTTTGGGGGATTTTTCTTTTTTCTGTACAAAACATTCCTGTCATTACTGTAAAATATTTATCACATTGTACCATTCAAAATCTTAAATAGTTGGTTAAAATTCGAATGACTGGAAGCCAAAAATATGAGCCATCTATATGTTTGTCTTGTTATCTTGAACATGACTATCTCTACCATATCATGGATCAGCGTACCTAACTTTCAAGAACATGAAAAACTACAATGAAAGTCTATTAAAATGATAGTCAATACATTATGAATTCAAATGTAGCACAGAGATCACATGATTCCAGATTTTTTGAGAAAATTTGAATACAAATTAATTAAGTGAAACATATTGTTTATTCCAAAATCACTGGATTCAGGTATTATAAATCCACCTAACCAATATCACCGTATCTCTGCAGGTAATTAGTACTAAATTAATGACAAGTAGTCACTGATATTTGTACGCATAAACAAGGCTTGTGGCTCAGTGTTAGTATCCCAACCTCAGGGTCAGAAGACCTCCAGAGGTGTGAAATTCAGCAAGGGCTGAATTTTGTCCACTTCTATTTTCTGTATAACAAGAAGTGTCTCACTCACAGTTACATCCCCCAGTCCCTTACCATGGACTGAATCAGGAGATCATAGTCTATCTTTTGGAACAAAGTGTCCAGGTAACATTTCCCCTTGTTGATGGATTGCAGTATCTGCACTCAGTCTCCAACTTAATGACTCTGAGCCAAAGTTTTTTGAATTGAGGACGTGTTTGCCTTGAATTATACTGGTGCCAAGAATTCCCACATAATGCAACTGCAACACAAGAACTGCCCTGCCAGCTTTATTACATTTTAAAGTGAGTTATTTATTTTCTTGACATTTTAAAATTGATCTCGTCTATTTTTACTGTTTGATCTGCTGTGTGGAGAGCCCAAATACAGTTTGTTCATATTTACCTCTGGTTAATTCTGGACTTTGGA
This sequence comes from Chiloscyllium punctatum, assembly GCF_047496795.1. Lineage (NCBI taxonomy): Eukaryota > Metazoa > Chordata > Chondrichthyes > Orectolobiformes > Hemiscylliidae > Chiloscyllium > Chiloscyllium punctatum. Next base: position 34,233,602 of record NC_092782.1, read on the forward strand.
CTTAAGTTGTATACTCATTGTACATTTTATTACTTTTCTAACTTTGCATTGCAAAGTCTGTTGTACATTTATCAGAATCTTGGAATCTTGTGCTATTTTAGAAAGTATGTTGAATCTCATAGTGTGTCATCCTTAAAAATAAAATTACTGGTCTCTAGCCAAATTGCAACGCCACTTTGGCAGTCTGGTCTATGACCACTACAATCTTTGTTCTTGCTTTCCTGTTGAAATTAATATTTCAAGGTTCAGTACAAGAGAAAACTTCAGAGATCCAAATAATTGTTATTAACACACTTCTATCCTTGTAAGTAACAATCAGGGTCATGTCAATAACACTCACTGCTGATCTCAAAGAAAGGTATCAATAAAGACCTAGCACTATTTTTGGCACAGGCTTCCCCTTTCTTGACAGCAGTTTACATCTGGTGCCAAGTCTAAGGATACCTTGCACAGCAGTGAAGTCAGCAAGGAGGCAAGCAACACATTACATCGAAGTTTTCACACACAGCTAACCAAGAAGTCAAAAGTCATATTGTTCTTCACTTTAACTTTAAAATTTCAGATAACAAAATAAGTGAGTATCATTGGATGAAAACAGAAGCTAATCAAATGTATTTATTTTTGAATTGGGGAGAAATCATAATGGAGAAGTTTGACATTTTAAATATTAGCTTTAGTTGGGCCAATAAACATGCTTACCAGTAGGAACAAAGTCAAAATGCTACCAAAATTCAGTTACACCTTGGGGAGAAAACATAATTCTTCAAAGGCTCTCACTTTGAGACTAATGACATGGATGGAAATTTTCACAAATCATGACTGCAATGGGGTTTGCACACTTTGGGAATTTTTATAGTGCACTTTATAGAGGAACATGGACTTAACGACAGCCATACTATGGCTACAAGGACAGTTCAGAGGCTGGAACTTCTAAAGCAAGTAACTTACCTCCTGACTACCCAAAGCCTTTCCATCAACTACAAGGTACAAGTCAGGAGAGTGATGGAATAATCTCCACTTGCTTGTATGAGAGCTACAAGAACAATACTTAAGAAACTTAACACCATCGCCACCCCAATGATTGCCACCCCATTCGCTACCTTTAATTGTTTAGTCTCTCCAGCTGCGGCAACAGTTTGTATAATCTACAGGATGACTGAAGTCCTGACAGACATCCTTGTATCCTCTTTAGCCACAGGTGAGCTCCCAGAAGAATAGCCAATGTTATTCTTTGTTTACAATGATCAACAGGGATAATCCAGGAAAGTATAGAGCAGTGACCTTTACATTAATATTTGGAAATTATTGGAGATGGTTCTTAGGGACAAGATTTACTTGTATTTGGAGAAGAATCGAGCTATTAGGAATAGTCAGGAAGGCTTTATCACAAGCTTGATTCAATTTTTTAAGGAACTGATGAAGATGATTGAAGAGGGTAGGGCAGTGGATGTTGTCAGTATGGACTTTACTATATAATATGCCAAAGTCCCTTATGGTAGGCTGGTCTAGAACATTAAGTCGCATGGAATCCATGGTGAGTTTGCTACAAAATTGGCTCAGTGATTGAAGACATAGTGTATTTGGAAAGTGGGATTTTTCTGACTGGAGTTCTGTAGCCAGTGGAGTTCCGCAATGCCGGGACCTCTGTGTTTGTAACACATATGAATGATTTGGATGCAACATAGGAAGATTAGTAAGTTGCAGACAAAAAAAAGGACGTGGAGCTGTGGGTAAACAGGAAGGTTATAAATAGATACAGCAGGATATAAATCAATTGGAAAGTTAGGCAGAGAAGTAGCAGATGGAGTTGAATCTGAACAAGTGTGAAGTGATGCATTTTGGTTGGTCAAATGCAATAAGAAAGTATCAGTAAATGGCAAGACGCTTAAGAGTATTGACATACATAGGGATCTTAGGGCCAAATCTGCATATGCCTGAAAGTGGCAACATAAATGGATAAAATGGTAAAGACGTCATATAGCATGTTTGCCTTCACCAATTGGGGAATTAAGTATAAAAGTTGGCAAGTCATGTTGCAGCTGTATAGAACTTTGATTAAGCCACATTTGGAGTACTGAGTAAAGTTCTGGTCAGCACACTTTGGCAGGATGTGGAAACTTTGGAGAAGGTGCAAAAGAGATTTATGTGGCCTGGATTGAAGTGCATTAGCTATATGGGGAGGATGGACAAACTTGTATTAGTTTCGTTAAAGCATCAGAGGCTGTGTAGCAACCTGATAGAAAGATAAACAAATTTAAGAGGCATGGACAGAGTGGATGGTCAGAGTCTATTTCCCAGGGTTGAAATGTTGCATGCAAGGGGGCCTATGTTTAAGGTGAGACTGGAAAAGTTGAGCAGAATTCCAAGTGTGCTGCCCAAAACTATAAATTGCATTTTTTGATAGAACAGTATTTAACAGTTGTCATACTCCTTTGAATTGCAATATTTTCCAGTTAGTCAATCTTCAATTCAATTACTCAATGTCAGATAACTCTCATGTTCATTGGAACCCAGCTATTTACTCTCTCAAATACTCTCAATTGGCTGCAGTAATGCTGAATCCAAAATGCTCCCCATTTATAGTCATAATCATTTATTTTTCAGTGTAAATCATGATTAGATGTTTTCTCCATTCTGATGACAGATTCTAAGGACACTTCTGACTTCATCTGTCTGCACAACATTAAGGGCCAAAGGGCTTGTACTGTGCTGTAATATTCTATGTTCTACGTTCATCATAACAATTGCAGGACTGATTGATGCTAATGCCATTTGTAACCAAATCTCAACATTAAACAAATGTTTGAATGATTCAAATTACAACCAGGAGGTATAAAGGGAATTATTTTGATTTATACAATAACAACATGCAAATTTGACTGTCACATTTGTAAACAGTCACATTAAAAATACTGTTAGGAAAGGAAGAATTGATTAACAAAAATAATTTAACATTTTTAATAATATTAGGGTATCTATTAGGCAGCTAGAGTAAGAAATACTTTCACACGTAAGTTTTGACATAAAGCCATTTCAAATACAGTATGGACTTTTAAAAAATTAATAATCAAGTATGTTGATATCGAATTCATATGTAAACACCTCTGAATACCTTCTGACACCAGGTTCACATTCTTGCCAAGTCTTTTTTTACGACCACAGCTTTAGGAATACTATTCCTAAACTCGCATCATTGGGGAGTGGGGAAGTAAGTTTATCTCTCACTAAATTCTGAATTGCAAGTCTGGCAAAACTTTCAGCAACCCCAGGGCTGACAGGCGAAAGAACCCTGAATGAATCCGAATGGATAAAGCCGAGTTCTAAGGTGACGATACTTACAGAGCCCCTCGAACGTCAAAGGACGAATGGTGAAGGTTCTTCGGGTTAATTGAGAAGACCTCTGCACACATTGAAATTGTCAGCAGACTGTGAACAATATTACCGTGGGATTACTCAAACAAATTTCAAAGTGCATTCAGTCAGAGACTGATGGCTTGAGACGAAAATAATCATCATAATTGCATTACGTCGAAAAACGTCACATTAAGTGGAAACTTCCAGGCAACTGAGTCAACTGCAGTGATTGTCATCCAATTCTTGTCTTGGCAAGTATTGTATTTGGTCTGTGCTTCAGTCAGCTTTCGTCTGCGCAATGTTCACTGTTCACTGTGCAGACTGTCGATTGTAATTTTTTTTTGTCTCACACTGCGAATGAACTTTGCAGTTTTCTTTAAAAAATGAGCATGTGTTAATGTTTTGTTCTCTTTCATGCTAATCTAAAATTGGCGCTGGTGATGACAGTTCGCCACTGACCCTCCAAAACTGACAGCAGCTTGTGCGAGGTGGAAGTTGCCAATTCAGAAACCCCTCCAGTAACTGTCTGCACTTGAGCAGGGTGCTCTGTCACAAGACCCGGCAGATGGCAATCACTGAACTGATGAGAACTTCCACCTTTGCACTGTTTCCTCACTGTCAGGACAAAGGCTGAAGATGTTATGCTTGCTGATGAATTATAAGTGCAGTGTTTTTGGTGTATAACGTCATTGCTACTGCTGATGTCGTCCTCTATCTCACTATCATCCATTTTGGAATCTCCGTTGTCTCTGAATTGTTAGACTGCTTGTCTAATATCAAATTCTGGATGATCAGAAATTTCTTCGAACTCAATATTGGGAAGACCAAAATCTTCAAGATGGTCGTTATTTTCAGTATGCTTTATGGCCATACTTGTACCTTTTATTGTTTCACTGAGTGTTGGGTGTGTACAACTGCATTCTTGGATACTGCTTCCTTTTTGGTAAGATGTTACCACTCTTAGCATCCCTTATTCATCCTCCTCCGAGAATAACACTCACTCTGCAATACTCTAACACTCGATTTACACACATATGTGTTACTGAATACAGTCCTCTGGTTTAGTGTCTTGTTGCTCCTACATTGCAATTCTCTCTGGACTGTTCTGCTCTGATCTGCTGATCTCACGATTACACCATCAGATACAATACCATCATTAGTACATCATTATAAGCCAATTGTGTTTAGTCTCTGCCAAACTCTGGTTGCTAGCTATAGACTCCATTATTCTTCCTAACAATTGTCATGGTTGGGCAAATGGCTAAGAACGGCTAAACATATCTGATTTTCTTTTTTTCTCTCATCAACTTCAATACAGTTTTGATGTAATTAATTTAGTAAGATTTTGCTGAGTACTGTAAATATTGAATGCTAAACATTTTTTTCTAAATACATTGAGTTATTTGATTCAGAAATTGAATCCAACTTAGATTTCCCTTTGTTAATAATACAATCTTTCAGAATGATTTCATTACCAATGGTCTCTCAAAGGTCTTGAGGTGCACAAAGAGCTGCAGTGTTTAGGACCGTAAAACTACTATTGCAAGTAGAGAAATACATCAAATCTCAAAATAAATAGTCGGCAGATAGTTACGAGGGATACCTTCACCATCACAATAAATATAATTATTCACAAATTGCAACTCCACAAAGTAAGCTGTATCGACAATAACTTCTGTTCTTCTAGTGTCATTCTTTGCACAAGGTCAAAGGTTACATACTACCAGGTTATAGTTCAACAGGTTTATTTGAAATCACATGCTTTCAGAGTGCTGCCCATTCGTCAGGTGAAGTCACTTCACGTGACAAAGAGGTAGCGCTCCAAAAGATTGAGATTTCAAATGAATTGAATTGAATTTATTGTCACATGTACCGAGCCACAGTGAAAAGCTTTGTCTTGTGAGCAATACAGGCAGATCACAGAGTTAAATTCATTGGAGTTTGGAAGATTAAGGGGAGATCTGTTAGAAACTTACTAGATAATACATGGCTTGGAGAGGGTGAACGCTAGGAAATTGTTTCTGTTAGGCGAGGAGACTAGGACCTGTGGACACAGCCTTAGAATTAGAGGGGGTAAATTCAGAACAGAAATGCAGAGACGTTTCTTCAGCCAGAGAGTGGTGGGCCTGTGGAATTCATTGCCGCAGAGTGCAGTGGAGGGCCGGGACGCTAAATGTCTTCAAGGCAGAGATTGATAAATTCTTGATGTCACAAGGAATTAAGGGCTACGGGGAGAATGCGGGTAAGTGGAGTTGAAATGCCCATCAGCCATGATTGAATGGCGGTGGATCTTTGAGAATGCTGGCGGCCTTTCCTTGACAGCAGGTCTGGTAGATGGATTCCATAGATGGGAGGTTGGCCTTTGTGATTGTCTGGGCCGAGTTCACCACTCTTTGTAACCATCTCTGATCTTGAATGGTACAGTTGCCATACCTGGTAGTGATACATCCAGACAGAATGCTCTCGATGGCACACCTATAAAAGTTGGCAAGAGTACTTGCTGTCATGCCAAATTTCTTCAGCTGACTGAGGAAGAAGAGACATTGTTGGGCCTTTGTAACCAATGGGTCCACATGAAGAGTCCAAAAAAGCTTGTTGTGGATGACCACTCCCAGGAGCTTGACACTCTCTACTCATTCCACCTCTGTGCTGTTAATGTGTAGGGGGCATCAGTAACATTCCGCCGAAAGTCAGTAATGAGTTCCTTGGTTTTGCCAGCATTGAGAGCTAGGTTGTTCTCAGTGCACCATTTTTCCAGGTCTTCCACCTCTCGTCTGTAGTCTGTTTCGTTGCCATCTGAGATTCAACCGACTATGGTGGTGTCATTAGTGAACTTGGAAATGGCATTAATCTGGTATTTGGCGACGCAGTCTTGGGTATACAGCGAGTACAGTCGGAGGCTGAGTACGCACCCCTGAGGGGCTTCAGTGTTGCGTGTTAGTGAGGATGAAATATTGTCCCCAATCTTCACTGATTGTGGCCTGTGGGTCAGGAAACTGAGGATCCAGTTGTAGAGAGTGGAGCTTAGTCAGAGATCACTAAGTTTAGTAATCAGTCTCGAGGGAATAATAGTATTGAAGGCAGAACTGTGGTCAATGAGTAGGATTCTTACATAGCTGTTCTTGGTGTCAAGATATTCTAGGGAGGAGTGAAGGGCAAGTGATATGACATCTGACATAGATCTGTTGGTCCGATAGGCAAATTAGAGTAGGTCAAGAGTAGTGAGGCAGCTGGAGTTGATTAATGTCATGACCAGTCTTTCAAAACACTTCATGACCACCGAAGTTAGGGTCACTGGGCGGTAGTCATTGAGACATGCTGCATGAGCCTTCTTAGGCACAGGGATGATGTTGACCCTCTTGAAACAGGCAGAGACAGTGGCCTGCTGCAGGGAGAGGTTGAAGATGTTCAAGAGGTTGATGATTTCTGCCAGTTGATCTGCACATGCTCTGAGTGCACGGCCTGGTACTCCGCCTGGTCCCATCACTTTCCTTGGATTCACACGAAGGAAAACTGATCTGACCTCTGATACAGTGACTGTTGGCATAGGTTGATTGGGACTTATCGGAATAGGTGTTACCTCTCCACTGAAATTCTGCTCAAAGCGAGCACAGAAGGTGTTGAGATGATCTGGGAGGAATATGTCATCATCTGCTATCTTGCACTGTCTCTTTTTAGAACCTGTGATGTCATTCAGTCCATGCCATAGACGCCAGGTGTCTCTCTGGGTCTCGAGTTTGGATCGGTATTGGTCCTTGGCTGCCTTAATGACTCTGCGAAGGTCATACTTGGATTCCTTATATTTGAGTGGGTCTCCTGATCTGAAGACCTCATGCCTGGTTCTGTATATCCTGATTCATCCAGAGTTTCCTGTTGTGGAACACCCAGATTGACTTCCTCGGTATGCAGTCCTCCACACACTTGCTGATAAAGGCTGTGACTGGTGGCGTACTCGTCCAAAATCTGTTGGATTATAACCTGGTGTCGTGTGACTTTTGACTTTGTACATCCCAGTCCAACATGGCACCTCCACATCAAGGTCTTTGCATAGAAAGCTCTTGATTTATCCAGTTCTTGTTTGGGTGTGTAACCAACAATGTTTAATCTCTCCAAGTCAATCCAGCTATTTAATTCAGTATCTGAGCCCAGCTGAAATGTAATAGTGCTCACTGATCTGTATTGGCTCCCAAATGAACAATGTTTCAATTTTAAAGTTCTCATTCTTATTTTCAAATCCAACTATGGCTTTACCCTTCCTATCTCTGTAACCTATCCCAGACCTATTTCTGAGAAATCTGAACTCTTCTAATTCTGACCAATTTTAATTGCTTTACCATCAGTGACCATACCTTTAGCTGATGACAACCTATGTTCTGGAACTCCCTAAACCTCTAACTCTCTCCACCTCTCTTTCATCCTTTATAATTTCTCTTTAATCTGAAACATTGATGAAATTATTGTTCACATGCCCCGAGATCTGACATATAGGTGTCCAATTTTGTTTGATAATACTTCTGGTGAATTATTTTGCATTGTTTAGATATATTAAAGGTGCAATTTAATGGCAATTTTTTGCACTTAGAACAAGAATTAACAATATACATCAGCACTGACAAATATCATCAAAGTGTGTGCAATGATATAATAAACAAGCAGTAGTTGTTCCTAATATTTGACAAATTTAGAACTCAGTAACTGCAATTTGGGAATAATGTCCAATTTAGGGATCAGGTTGGAGAACTTGAGAGTTGGGAACATCTCAGAAGTGAGCAAAATTTGTTCAGGTTCTACTGTTGCTTTAGTTACTCATGGAAACAGTTCTTTTTACATGAATTAATGATTTTTGGTGGAAACTAAATATGATTCAGAGTCAGATACTGAATTAAATAGCTGGATTGATTTGGAGAGATTAAACATTGTTGGTCACACACCCAAACAAGAACTGGATAAATCAAAAGCTGTCTATGCAAAGACTTTGATGTGGAGGTGCCAGTGTTGGACTGGGATGTACAAAGCACATCTTGAATAGAATTACAGTAGAATAGTTTACAAGACAATAAATGATTCACATGATGTACTGGCATATTATACAATTTAGCAGTACTGGTAATGTTCTCTATTTTCTTTCTTTGTAACTAAGTTGTAAATGGAGCCAAAAATTCACTGCTGAGTTTTGGATGAATAGCTTGCTCACAATCAGCTCACAGAGCATGAAATTACAGAGACTGTAGTGGGGTGTAGACAGCTTGACTCTCCTCCCTACAAGAAAATTCTATAGCCAGCCAAATGGATCATTCGATTTTCTTTTAATCAACCTGTTAAGAAATTTTATGACACACCTCTGGGGTAGATGGGCCTTGAACTCAGCCTTCTGCCCAGAGGCTGGAATGTTACTATTGCACCAAAAGAGCATCAACTGACTGGATAGAAGCCCAACCCACTGCCATAAAGTGCTGCAGCTGGACTATACAAACTCCTAATGGGACTCTGCTCCTCACTGGGACAAAATACTGCTGTCCTAATCTGATAGGCCAGCAGCTTCGGCACTCCCAGCACTGCTAGAGCTCTACAATGGGCATGCCTGGCAGGTCCATGAAGGAGGCTCCAGGCTTTCTAGGGGAGGAAAGTTTGGGGAGCTTGGAGAGGGATGGGTTTCATGCTCTGGGTAGGTCTGAAAGCAGAAGGAGCAAACCTATTATGGGTGGCTCTGATGGACATGGATCTCTCCAGTGATGGTACACCCCTTCTTTCTTAATGTTTTAATCCATTAAGAATAAAAGAATTGCCCCACCAACTGTCCACGCCAACCATATAAGGGTATGGGCAGTGTAATACTGGATTCATTTGAGTTCTCAGCAATCTCAACTGACCCTTAATTATTTACTTATATATGGGCAAGCTGTTGATAACTGATGTCTGCTTACCCTCTGTACAATGGAGATAAGTGCAGAGATGGATGGGAACATGTTGGGCTGGTGGAAAACTGAGGATTAATAGAGAATCTCTTATATGGTCAATTATTATTATTTTGAAGTATTCCCTGAAGAATACTATTGATGGTCAACCATTTGAACAACATTGACATTTTGTATGATCACAGCCTGATTAGGAGAATGTGAGGACTGCAGATGCTGAAGGTCAGTCAAGAGTGTGGTGCTGGAAAAGCACAGGTCAGGCAGCATCCGAGGAGCAGGAGAGTTAATGTTTCAAAAAAATGTCGATTCTCCTGCTCCTCGGATGCTGCCATCTTTTAACCCATGTACCTTTCAGGGAACCTCATTTCCCCTCCCGTGACCTTATCCCAGATCCAACCTTCCAACTCAGCACCACACTCTTGACCTGTCCCACCTGTCCATCTTCCTTCCCACCCATCTGCTCCACCCTCCTCTCTGACCTATCACCTTCACCCACACCTTCATCTACCTATCGTATTCCCAGCTACCTTCCTCCTAGCCCCACCCCCTCCCATTTATCCCTCAGCCTCCTTAAGCCACCCCCTCATTCCTGATGAAGGGATTATGCCTGACATTTCAATTCTCCTGCTCTTCGGATGCTGCCTGACCTGCTGTGCTTTTCCAGCACTACGCTCTCAACACAGCCTGATTAGTATGAGTCTTGTCATGAACTGTGGTGGTACACCTTACCAATCTGATTTTTAAAAAAGGCCGATGCAGCCATGTTATTATGAAGATTCAATATTTAATATAATTTAATGGATAGGCATTGATTGCTTTTTTTGTTAAAGTTCAAGTTGGTGATAATTGATGGTCTCATTTGCTTGAATTCACTTCAGGGAAAACACCTGACCTTTTACAACTGAGAGGGAGCATGTTCTACTTGGAGATTGTTTGGATTTTAGATTTCCTCATTCTGGTAAAACAAAAACCCTTGTTGTGGGTCCAGTGCAGTACCTGCAGCCATGGTCCAGCTGCTTTTGCATGAGAAGCCTCTGAAACGTTTATCACTATATATTAAATTACTATCTGCAAAGGTCCCCAGCGACAAGTCCACATGTTCAGAGACATTCGTCTTTGTGTGCCCGAATTTCAGACCGATAGTTGTCTAATCATTGCAAAACTTATCCTTTTTTTTCCTTCAAGTACTATGACAAATTGACCAAAAGTGTTTTTAAAGTGAACTTTTACAGTGTGAAATCTGTTTGCTGTTTTATTTTTCTTGACATGTTTGTATTTGTGCATGTATTTTTGATTATTAGAGAGACAAACATATATAGAGTCATAGAGTAGTACAGCACAGAACCAGACCCAACAGTCCAATTAGTCCATGCTGAACATTATCTCAAACTAAACTAGTCTCACCTGCCTGCTCCTAGTCCGTACCCCTTGAACCTTTCCTATTCATGTACTTTTAAATGTTGTAATGTACCCGGATCCACCACTTCCTCGTTAAGTTTATTCCACCCATGAACCACCCTCTAAAAGATTTGCCCCTCATGTCTTTTTTAAATCTCTCTCCTCAAAAATGTGCCCCCTGCACTTGAAATCCACCATCCTAGGAAAAAGACAACTACCATAAACTCTCTCATTATTTTATAAACTTCGTTCAGGTCGTCTCTCAATTTCCTACACTCCAGTGAAAAACGTTCCAACCTATCCAGCCTTTGTTTATAAGTCAAACCTTCCAAACCCAGCAACATCCTGGTAAATCTCTTCTGATCCCTCTCCAGCTTAATAATATCCTTACTAAACTGTGTTAATAGTTTTGCATAAATAAATATATTTTGTTTTACAATAAACCAACATTTTTAAACCATTAAAGAAGCCTGTTTATTGGTTCTTCTTATTCTATGTATAATATTGAGAAATCAAACAACTGACCAGATTGGAAACTGGGTAAAACAATTAAATTTATGTTCTGCCCCATGGAGCAGCAAGATTAGAGAAAGACAGTGCAATCCTCAGCTTCAATAATAAACAATATTTAGTACAACAAATTCATCACATCACCACCATGACTTGAAAATACATTATTCTATCTTCACTTCCTAACCTGTCACAATATCTACACTAACTGGACTCCTATGCTTCAAAAAGATGGCTCATCACACATTTCTAAATGTTGGCTTGCAAATGACAGCCACACCTTATGAGCAAGTAACACTTTGTAAAAATGTTGCTTCCAAATAAACCTATTCGACTATAACCTGGTGTTGTTTGAGTTTTAACTTTGTAAAACAGTTCTCAATTGAGCTAAAATATTGCATTCTAATTTATGGTGTTGTCAAACTTTATTATGTATTTTAAACTCCAATAAACAAAAACTCATACTTGCTAATGTTTATTCAAACTTCTGTAATTGATATAACTTATTTATTTTCAGTTGTTCTGGTACACAATCCAAAATAATTCTATAAAAGAATGGTAGTTTCAGTGTCAATAAGGCAATATTATGGAAAATGCTTTTATATGAAAGGTTAATTTATAAGAAAGACATTTTTTCAAGTTACTGAATCATTTGTTAACGTTGTTAATTTCATTAATGAAATTATTTACACTATTTACCTAAAGTTTAATGTTGGATAATGTGAAGCGTTCTAAATTGACCAACTGATAAATAAATGTACATATCAGGTGCTGATGCTATTGTTTGAAGGCAGATCCAGGAAAAAGTTCTTGCTACTGTACCATCTGTACCATGACAGCTTTCCATGCCTTGTCTTTGTCAAAGTCCTTTGTAGGGACTTTGGGCATCTAGATAAGGAACAGAATTATTTCAATCTAATTGTAATATTAATTAATTAGTCAACACAGAAACTAATAAGATGACTGTAATATTAAAAATAGTTTCAGCTCATGAAGTAAATAAAGTAAGTTTTCTCTTAATAACAAAATTACCAATCAACATGTCACTCAAAAAAAAGTGTATTAAAGAAACAGTGATTGAATACTTAGGGGAGACAAGCTAAGTTTATTTCTTTGCTCCAATATTTAACAAACTATGACTTTCTTTCATGAGCAGGCAGGTGAAGAAGTGGAAAATGCTAGACCTGACTTATTAAGTGTTTGCATGCGCAGTTGTATACTTGCCTCAATTGTCTTACAGTTCTCCTTTTGGAGGTTTGACATATTCCATGTTGAATCATAATATTTAACTTGAAGCTTGTAACTCATGCAGTGGACGACTGTGGCAAGTGAGAGACTGGACTGAACCAGCAACAAAAGCATCAGAACAAATACCAGTATGTCATAAGACTGCTGAAATAAAATTGGAGAGAGTTAGACTTGAAGGAAATTTTATTATACAAATTATGCTTCAGAATCAGCAATATAGTTGCAGATTAAGTGTAATAGGTAAATACTACAGTTAAACATCATTTATCTCTTGATAATCTACCCTTAAGAATGTTGTTGTGGTTGTGTTCACCGAGCTGGGAATTTGTGTTGCAGACGTTTCGTCCCCTGTCTAGGTGACATCCTCGGTGCTTGGGAGCCTCCTGTGAAGCGCTTCTGTGTTGTTTCCTCCGGCATTTATAGTGCTTTGTATCTGCTGCTTCCGGTTGTCAGTTCCAGCTGTCCGTTGCAGTGACCGGTATATTGGGTCCAGGTTGATGTGCTTATTGATTGAATCTGTGGATGAGTGCCTTGCCTCTAGGAATTCCCTGGCTGTTCTCTGTTTGGCTTGGCCTATAATAGCAGTGTTGTCCCAGTCGAACTCATGTTGCTTGTCATCTGAGTGTGTGGCTACTAAGGATAGCTGGTTGTGTCGTTTCGTGGCTAGTTGGTGTTCATGGATGCGGATCGTTAGCTGTCTTCCTGTTTGTCCTATGTAGTGTTTTGTGCAGTCCTTGCATGGGATTTTTTAAAAAAAAGAAAAAAAAATCCCATGCAAGGACTGCACAAAACACTACATAGGACAAACAGGAAGACAGCTAACGATCCGCATCCATGAACACCAACTAGCCACGAAACGACATGACCAGCTCTCCTTAGTAGCCACACACTCAGATGACAAGCAACATGAGTTCGACTGGGACAACACTACTATTATAGGACAAGCCAAACAGAGAACAGCCAGGGAATTCCTAGAGGCATGGCACTCATCCACTGATTCAATCAATAAGCACATCAACCTGGACCCAATATACCAGCCACTGCAGCAGACAGCTGGAGCTGACAACCTGAAGCAGCAGATACAAGTCACTATAAATGCCGGAGGAAACATCACAGAAGCGCTTCACAGGAGGCTCCCAAGCACTGAGGATGTCACCTAGACAGGGGACGAAACATCTGCAACACAAGTTCCGAGCTCGGCGAACAGAACCACAACAACGAGCACCCGAGCTACAAATCTTCTCCCAAACTTTGTACCCTTAAGAATATATAGTATAACTGTGGTTTTGCTATTAATTTTTTAAAAATGGAAACCATTCTAAACTTTCAATAGTATGTCAGATGAGCTTTATAATTTATCGAGGTAATCCCCTTCTTAAGGAGTATTTAAGTTACCATAAAGAAAGTAATTCCCTCATTGGCTCTACTAGTTTTTTTCTACTGAGTGTTAGACCATGGAGACCAGATTAAATCCAATATGTATTGAATTAATTGATCTTAACTGGGGTAGCCTTTGGGTTGCAGAGATATACGCAGATCAGGAATTTTAGTTCCCATTACTGTTGAAAGATCTCTGTACACTTGTGAATATTGAATGAGAACACCATTTGTCTTTCCTGTAGATGGCTGCAGTCAAATAGCTTGCTGATACTTTGATAGCTTACCTTTGTTAGATGCTAGAGAGCAACCACTGCATCTGCAACAGATGCCCAAGATAGGAAGCAATTTCATTAACAAAGGAGGGGGGGTGGGGGGAGGATTGTTGTTCAGGAAAAAAAAATGGAGCAGCAGTTCTTCATTAGTATCGTGGTTAGTGACCCATCTATCACTTAGGAGAGCAAGCCGCAATTCCCCAAGGAGGAGTAGCTGATGTCTTTGGATATGAGAAGGCAGGAGAACTGGGTTGAGAAACATATCAGCCCTGGTTGAATGGTGGAGCAGACTCAATGAGTCAAATGGTTTACTTTTGCTGCCACATTTTATGGACTTTAAATGTTAACTTGTGATTTAGAAATAAGTGCATTGCCACAGCTGATATATAATGTGAGTTATTTGTAGACACTTTTTATTCTTCATACTGTAGTATTGTTAGTAAGTCACTGGTAGACGAAGAAAGAGACATCCAAAAAGACAAACAAGAACTGGGGGAACTAGAAAGTCACCCAATCAGATTGAAACTGTTTGGCACAGCCGATTTTTACACCTGCCAGCAGAACTTAAACATACATTTCATTAAGTTTCCATTCAATACAGCCTGCATTCATAAGTTACTACTCCTAGCAAGGCAACTAAGTTGACAAAGCATGTAAATGAAATAGTTTTTTTTTGGCTCTGGTCCCGTATTCACTAAAGGCAATATCAACTCATTCTTTTCACAAACCTAGGCAAGGATCTGATCATAAAACAAAATCTTTATGTCTCTATTATAAGAGAAAATACCCATAAGTACATACAAATACATTGATATTCTGAAGAAGAATGTCGTCTATTACCAAGTAATTAGGAGGGATGCTTCATTTTATATACATGAAGGGTTTAATCCAGAAGACTAAAACAAATTTAGTCTCATAACGTCACCAAACCTTTCAACTTATGACTGTTAGTCATATCAAATAAACAAAAGGTAAATATCTAGCAACATAACATTATTCCAATTCCTTGCTTTGGAAACGACACACTATTGTAAAATGTTATTGTCCAAGCTAAGTTTACATTATCTTTACTTTCATAGAACATAGAACATAGAAAAATACAGCGCAGTACAGGCCCTTTGGCCCTCGATGTTGCGCCGACCGAAGCCTACCTAACCTCCACTAGCCCAATAACCTCCATATGCTTATCCAATGCCCGCTTGAATGACCATAAAGAGGGAGAGTCCACCACTGATACTGGCAGGGCATTCCATGAACTCACAACCCGCTGAGTAAAGAATCTACCCCTAACATCTGTCCTATACCAACCTCCCCTTAATTTAAAGCTGTGTCCCCTAGTAACATCTGACTCCATACGCCGAATAAGGTTCTCACTGTCAACCCCTATCTAAACCCCTAATCATCTTGTACACCTCTATCAAATCTCCCCTAAACCTTCTTTTCTCCATTGAGAACAGCCCCAAGTGCCTCAGCCTTTCCTCATACGATCTTCCTACCATGCCAGGCAACATCCTGGTAAACCTCCTCTGCACCCGTTCCAGTGCCTCCACATCCTTCCTATAGTATGGCGACCAAAACTGTACACAATACTCCAGATAAGGCCGCACCAGAGTCTTATACAACTGCAACATGACCTCAGGACTCCGGAACTCAATTCCTCTACCAATAAAGCCCAGTACACCATATGCCTTCTTCACAGCACTATTTACCTGGGTGGCAACTTTCAGAGATCTGTGTACATGGACACCAAGATCCCTCTGCTCATCCACACTACCAAGTAGCCTACCATTAACCCAGTAATCCATCTTCTTGTTACTCCGACCAAAGTGAATGACTTCACACTTAGCTACATTGAACTCCATTTGCCACCTTTCTGCCCAGCTCTGCAACTTATCTATATCGCGCTGTAACCTGCCACATCCTTCTTCGCTGTCCACCACTCCACCGACTTTCGTATCATCCGCAAACTTGCTCACCCAGCCTTCAAGCCCCTCCTCCAGGTCATTTATAAAAATGACAAAGAGCAATGGTCCCAAAACAGGTCCTTGTGGAACACCACTAGTAACTGCACTCCAAGATGAACCTTTACCATCAACTACTACCTTCTGTCTCCTTCCAGCCAGCCAATTTCTAATCCAAACCTCTAATGCACCCTCAATGCCATACCTCCGTAATTTTTGCAGTAGCCTACCATGGGGTACCTTATCGAACGCCTTGCTAAAATCCATATACACCACATCTACTGCTTTACCCTCGTCCACTTCCTTGGTCACCTTCTCAAAGAACTTTCAAGTCTGCTACTCTAAAGTTTAATATTAATGTCTGTTTCAGGTCCAATGGCAGATGACCAGAGAAACTGTATATATGGAACCAACAATATTTAAGTGCACTCAAAGGGTAGCAACATTTCGTTCAAACCTAATATCAATATGGCAATAAGTAACAGCAGGCATTAGTTTACCTCCATCTTACTTAGCAATGTTCTTAATATTTATAAATGTGACTAGAATGAATTGCATTAGTAACAGATAACTAAAAATGAAGACTTTTTTTCCTCAGCTGACATACTTACACGTAAACTTGTTGAACTTTGTCGAAAGATATTAACAAACTTCATAATGCTGAAGGATAGATATCCACAGGCTGTAAATAGCATCGGAGCTGTGACACTGCTTATAGCAATTAGGACTTCAATCTGAGCAACAACAACAGTAAAAAGACTTGTCTGTACTCAGAGAAGATAATATTCCCAAAATAAAAATCTAATATCTACCTCATATGTGAAGCAAGTTATGCATGGGATACACTGAAACATACTGTAATATATTTATGGTGTAGCTCATCACACTAATGCAATTGTAATTTATCTTTCACATATACATCAATGATCAAATGTATTAGAAGCACTGATTTTCAAAACAGTATATGCCTATTGAGATCCATGAGGTTGGCATTGTCATTTACAAAAGGAAGTCTTGTGTAAAATATTGGAATAATAGTTCTATAAAGGGCCAGATCTAAAAATACTACATTGAGCATTAACAATTACTTTTAAAAGGTAAACCATAAAACTTCAAATTACCCTTTTGTTAATTTTTTTTCATTTCCATGACAGTTGCTATTGTTACCAAATTTGCTGATGACACAAAGATAGTTAAGAAAATACGTTGTAAAGAGGACATGAGGAGGTTACATTGTCAAATGGCACATAATGTGGGAAAATGTGAAATTGTCCAGTTTAGCTTGAAGAATCAAAAAAGAAACATATTATCTAAATGGGTCCCTGGCGCTGTGAGGCAGCAGTGCTAACTACTGAGCAACCATGTCACACCTACATTGAGAAGGATGTAAATGCACTGAAGGCAGTTCAGAGAAAATTTATGAGATTAATACCTGGAATGGGCAGATTGTCTTATTAGGAAAGGTTATATGTGCTAGACTTATATCTGCTGGAGCACAGAAGAGTAAGATACAACTTGATTGAAACAGATAGATCAGTAGGGTTATTAAAATGAGGATGTTACCTCATATGAGAGAAACTGGAACTAAACAGTCACTGAATAAAATGTAATGGTCAGCCATTTAAAACAGATATTAGGTTTTTTTTCCCTCAAAGGGTGTGTCATGAGTCTCTGGAATACTCTACGTAAAAAGATAGTGGAAGCTAAGTTCTTGTATATTTTTGACATAGATAAATACATTATTGTGAAGCTAAAGGTTGAAATGTCATCGGGGTCAATGGGAATGTGGATTTGAGGTAATAATCTGATCAACCATGACCTTGAGTGGTGAAGCAAGGGCTGATTGGCCTACAACTGTTCCTGTTTCATGGATTTGTACTTTTTTTTGAAGACTATAAATGTGAATCATACTTTTCAATTATTTGACTTTGGAAGACATTATTTAAATTGATGATTTGCTTTCAATTAATTTGCTCAGATAATTTGAGATGACTGTGTTTTTACTGAGTCATAGTTCCTACTAATTGGAAAACAAGTTCCATTTCTCAGTTACAGCTATTCTCTAAATGACAGTGATGCTCACTGTTGCACTATGGTCTAACAAATGAACCTTAAAATCAAACAAATAGAAATATAAGAAATTGAGTCTTAGAATATCCCAAAGCAAATTTGGAACATGGAATACAACAAAGAGTAATTGATCTTCTCAACATACTACTCACCAGGTCAACATCCCAATCCTCCAACTATTTCCAGTCTCCTTTACTCACTTATCTGATGGCTGTTATTGGCTTTCCATAGGCCTGATCTTGCATTACATTTCACCAGTAAGCTGCCAATTACTCTTTGCAACATTTTATCTCAGTGGTGTTGAGCTCCAAGACCTAATATCACATGTGTCTCAGATCTACCTATGCAAGCTAGGTATCACTGCAAATTTTGAGACCCACCCTAGTGTGTCCTCGATCTTGGCTCCCAGCTTGTGTGACTTGACAATCAGCATAGCATACAATGCATTCAGCAGACAAAATGTCTTGATTACAAAAGTGATCGCATGGAAAATTTGAAATAATAGAAATTAATCACATTTAAGTTACATACCAAGAACTTGCTGGGATATTCTGCTGCCACATGACTCGCAATAGCACCAGGAAAACACTGAAGGTCAAAACAATAGTTAAGAAAGTTATGTTACGTCCTATTTGAAAAAGAGAAATTCAGAAATAGTGTACTTGAAACCCATATATCCCATTTTAGAAAGGTTTCAGTTAGTAAAAGTGATCAGTTATTGAAAGTTGAATTTCCTCCTTAAAGCAGTTATTGATTGAATGGTGGGGTTTACAGGAAGCAGGGTGCTGAACAAGATAACAGCACTATTCTTTCAAGGAATTCAGTTCATGGATCTGCTCTTCCCTTTCAATGCAGTATACGAAACCTTGTTCTAAGCGACTGGAGGGGTTGAGTTACCCTGGAGTGTCAGAGGCTGAGGGAGTCCTTAGAGAGGTTTATAAAATCAAAAGGGGCATAGGTAAGGTGAATAGCCAAGGACATTTTCCAAGATAGGGGAGTCCAGAATTAGAGGCCATAGGTGTAAGGTGAGAGGGTAAAGACTGAAAAGGGACCGAAGGGACACCTTTTTCACACAGCGGGTGACGCGATGTCTGGAATGTGCTGCCAGAGGAAGTGGTTACAGTTACAACATATAAAAGGCATTTGGACAAGTATATATATAGGAAAGGTTTGGGGGAATATTGGCCAAATGCGGGCAAATGGCACAAGTTTAATTTAGGATACCTGGTCGGTGTAGACATGGTGGATGGGGTGTATGTCTGGGCTGCATGACTCTTTGACTTTTACTTTGGCCACAGGGGCATAAGTATAACATTGATTAATTGAAGCAATATTCTCTTTTTCTCTCTACCAATCAAAAATGCACACAATAGGTCATGAAATGGCTGAAGACTCAATACATAAAAAATTATTCTTTCGAGAAATAACAAATCTAACCAATGGCAGTTCCTTTTAATAGATATAATGTGAAATAGCAGATAAAATACCAGTGATATGATATTTTTTAAAGCCAAGTGAAGCTTACTTGTGTACCAATTGACATATAAATGGAAGTATGTTAAAACAATCCAAAAAATGACGATGATATCTGATGGAAATTGGAGTATTGCTGTGTTGAATGGCTACCAACTTTACGATAGACCAATATAATACAGTTTTGGGAAAATATATAAGTTAATCAAGGATCTATTTTGGCCCAAGTGATAGCTAGTGGAAAAAAAAAGAGTTTGGCTGTCAATGCTAGGTTCTACTCCATAAAGAATAGCAGACAGTTCACTAACATTTCGATTTTTTTTTCAAATTTGGGAATGGAACTGAATCAAACAGATTCAAAAGAACCTTTGTATCTGAAAATGCAGAGGGAACTGCAGATGTTTTTGCATAAATTCTCATCGCACCATATTCCAGTCTGCACTTTTGTAAAGCAATGTACCTTATTTTAGATTATTTACAACAATCGAATATTTACCTAAATATGCCTTCAAATTTAAGGCAGCTATCAGACAATTACAGCACTCAGAAACGAAAGGCTTGTCTTATGAAGAGAGATTTATCAGTTTAGGTTGATATTCACTAGAGATTAGAGGGATGAGGGATCCAATTGAAGTGCATAAGATGCTAAAGGGTATTTACAATGTAGACATAGAAAGAATAATTTCCCTTGTGGAGCAATCTAGAAAGAGATGTTAGGGGAAAGGATGGCAGATCTAAAACACAAATTAAGTGAAATTATTTCTTTCAAACAGTTAGGCATCTGTGGAATTCACTACCCCATTGTTCAATGGACACCAGGATGCTGAATTTATTTAAGGAAGAAATAAAGTTTCCAAATTAGAAATTGGTTAAAGGGTAATGGTAAGCAGGCAGGAAAGTAGTGTTGAGGGCATGATCATATTAAATAGTGGAGCAGGTTCAAGGAATTGAATTTCTTGAATAAATTGAATTGAATAAATTTTACCCACCTCAAATTAATGTCACACTAAGACCAATTTAAAAAAAGTTATGTAATCCTTTTAAATTGTGACCCTATTACCTCAATTACCACAAAATATCAATGATGCCCTTCCATATAAATGTGTTAATAGAGTCATAGAGTTAATAGAAAAGGTTAGCCCCTCATTCCTGATTAAGGGCTCCCACTCAAAACGTCGATTTTCCTGCTCCTCGGATGCTGTCTGACCTGCTGTGCTTTTCCAGCACCACACTCTTAATTCTGAACTCCAGCATCTGCAGTCTGCACTTTCTCCAACATAAATACCTGGACTAATCCATTCAGAAAAAGGAAATGCTTTGACTGATGCAGTTTAATGTGGATAAATGTATGGTTATCCACTTTGGTGGCAAGAACAGGAAGGCAGATTACTACCTCAATGGTATCAAATTAGGTAAAGGGGCTGTTCAGAGAGATCTGGGTGTTCTTGTCCACCAGTCAATGAAGGCAAGCATGCAGGTACAGCAGGTCGTGAAGAAGGCTAATAGCATGCTGGCCTTCATAACAAGAGGGATTGAGTATAGAAGCAAAGAGGTGCTTCTGCAGCTGTACAGGGCCCTGGTGAGACCACACCTGGAGTACTGTGTACAGTTCTGGTCTCCAAATTTGAGGAAAGACATTCTGGCTATTGAGGGAGTGCAGCGTAGGTTCACGAGGTCAATTCCTGGAATGGCAGGATTGCCTTACACGGAAAGACTGAAGCGACTGGGCTTGTATACCCTTGAGTTTAGAAGACTGAGAGGGGATCTGATTGAAACGTATAGGATTATGAAAGGATTGGACACTCTGGCAGGAGGAAACATATTTCTGCTGATGGGGGAGTGCCGAACCAGAGGACACAACTTAAAAATACGGGGTAGACCATTTAGGACAGAGATGAGGAGAAACTACTTCACCCAGAGAGTGGTGGCTGTGTGGAATGTGAGGGCAGAGGGCAGTGGAGGCCCAGTCTCTGGATTCATTTAAGAAAGAATTGGATAGAGCTCTTAAAGATAGTGGAGTCAAGGGTTATGGAGATAAGGCTGGAACTGGATACTGATTGGGAATGATCAGCCATGATCATATTGAATGGCGGTGCAGGCTCGAAGGGCTGAATGGCCTACTCCTGCATCTATTGTCTACTGTCTATTGTCTAAAGCTGAGTGAATTGCTACAAACTTACTTTTTTTTATTAGATGGATTTAAAACAAAAGTTTTGCTTGTTCAGAGTCATACCCAAGTTTTGCAATAACAAGTGGAGTTGATTATGACAATGCAAATTTCCCACAAACTTGTTAAATTTTACATTCACTTACTGCAGCCAAAACCCAAAAGAATGTCACTGATAGGTAAGGACCTGGAACCAGAGCACCCATGTTCAGGGCAATAATTCCACCAAAAACTGCACAAATTGCCACAATCACTTCAACAACCTGCAAACATTCAAAACAAGTATGACATAGTTTTTATTGTTTAGGTATGATTTGACTGAACACTGGTTGAACAGTTTTTAAAAATAGTACCATGCAATGTCTACAGCTAAAGGCTGGAAGTTTTGCATGTTACTGAAAAGTCAGAAATATTAACAGTTCACAACCATTTATTTTCTTGTCTTACATCAATCATCTATTGGTTTAAAAACGATCTTAGAACATTTATACAAGTTGGTGCCAGAGATCGGCAATGATCAAATATTTTATCCATAAACTCCCTCCAACTGAATATGTATGTTAGACAATTTCAATGCTGAGCTCATCTTGCATAACTGCATTCAGTTCAAATGAGTTTCATCCTGAGATTAAGTTGAAAGAAGTAAATTATGAATTTTTTTTACATGATTATCAGCTTATTTCACACAATTTCTCTCATGCGTAAATGCAAAACACAAATATTAATCTGGTAAATGTATCATCAAATGTTAAATGAATTACGGAGGTAGTGTAGTCCTGATTTAAATCAACCTGCATCACAAATTTGATTATTGTGCAAGATCAATTAGGAAGTGTACAACAGGTTATTAATATAGATGAGTGATTTTAGATTTTCTGAAGGTTCAAAGAACTGAACTCAAGTGCAATTTCTTAGAATTTCTGAGTCACTTATTAAAAGGTGGAGATCAAGGAAGAATAATTACCAAGATAAAAGGACATAGGTTTTGCAAATTCTGCTTCCCAATATGAATCCACAATGAACCATACCTATCATATTGCAGGACGGGGCGGGGAAAGGGAGTTTTAACCAGAGGGTGGGTTGATTGTGAGTATACAGTTAAGTTAGCTAAAGGTGTGCCAGAAAGCCAGCTCCAGCCTGCCGACTGCTAACCTTTATTTGAGTGCGACAAGGAGCAGATAGCCAACCCACTAACAAAAAATGGACTGGTACTATAAACATGTCAGTGAAGCCTTCCAGGTTTAACTGCAGCTGGCCCTTTGTCCCAGGTCTCAGGAAACCAGTCAGCTGCGGAAAGACAAAGGGAGCCAGGCATGCAGCAGGATGCAAGGCTCTTTAATCAGGGACTGAATGCCTTTGAATGAGAACTCCCAACTGGGAGCTGTCATGCTTCCCATTTGGCAATTGCATTAATTATTCACTTAAGGGCCTCAAATGGTGTCAGGGCAGGAAGGCCATCCATGAACCTCCTCCAAAATTAACATGCAGCGGAGGCAGGAAGGCAGTGGTAAACCCATCAGGCATCCTTCCATCTTATTAAAGGATCCCTAACTACAAACCAGCTTGGGGGGCGGATTAAAATTCACTCACAGTTTATAGTTGTGATTGAGGCTGGGACATATGGTCATTTCGTATAAGATAGGTACCAACAAAGCAGGAAAAATATAAATCAGGAGGAACCATTTTAAAAAGTTAGCCATGATACAGAGGTGCCAGTGTTGGACTGGGGTGGGAAAGTTAAAAATCACAACACCAGATTATAGTCCAACAGATTTATTTGGAAGACAAGCTTTTGGAGTGCTGTTGCTTTGTCAGGTAGCTAGTGGCAAGAAGCTAACTACCTGATGAAAGAGCGGTACTCCAAAAGCTATTACTTCCAAATAAACCTGTTGGACCATAACCTGGTGTTGTGTGATTTTTAACTTTAAGAAGTCTGGTAAGAATATTCAACCTTGAGCTGAATTTTAATCTGGAAAGTCGTCCAATATTAAAGCTGGTGGTGAGGCTCACTGCCATTTGGACAGCTCACCCCACAGCCATTTTATGGCCGTCAGCTACTTTTTTATTTGAGGAGTTTTCCTGCCACCACTGGAAAGGAAGCACCACCTCTGAGAGCTACCAATGATTCAAAGGGCCAGAGGCTCATTTGTTCCAGTGTGACACCAGGATAGGTGGTCAGTGCTGGGATTGTAGACAACTCTAAACTGAAAAGCCAATGGAGCTGAACTTATAGGTCTTTAAGTCTAAAGTCTTGTAGGACCCAGGAAGGGTTGTTGGAGACCTGGATCATCAGTGGAAAATGGCCATGGTGGGTACTTAAGATGAGCACAGGTCTCCCAATGAAGATAGCAATGGGAGGTTAAAAAAAAATAATCTTCAGAGGGTGTTAGTCATTGAATTTCTTTTTCACATACAATAATGAAAATTGGGTCATTGATTTAATCTAATATTAAACAGGTTGAGATCATCAAGGGAGTCAAGAGTTATGGGAGACAAGTATGGAAGTGGGTTAGAGTCACAACCAGATCAACAATGATCTTGTTGATTGGCACAGCAGTCTTGATGGACCAAATAGCAAAAAGGTCTCCTCTCACTTTGACTACTTAAGACCTTGTGAGGAGGAGCCTTAAGCAGCAGAATGTAAACACCAATATAGATCTGCTGGACCAAATGAACAGTTTCTGTGATGTAGTTTCTATGTAATACTGTGGTTTAGGAAAATGAAAACCATTAATAACTACCTCACTGTTATGTGTATTTTAATAGTCCCTGTAAAGATTCATCGGCAGAAGTCTAGGAACACTTTGATTGTCTACCCTCATCTATAGATATAAACTCAAACTCTTGCTATCTTGCCTCTTTTCCTCATCCTCCAACAACCAGTGTATAAGCACATGCACTTGTCACACCCCTACAGTTCTGGTAAGAAATGGTGCTACAAAATTGACAAATGAAAATAGAAGGATGTTGGACATACAGCATATTTGTAGCTCCAATGACTCATCAATTACTTCTAAAATTAAATTTTCTAAATAGTTACTGTTAACAAAGCAACCAATGCTAAGCCCTATAGATCTTATATCAGAGTTACTTACTGAATAGGACTTCAGCATACGAGATGGGAATTTTATATGGCACAATAAAGCTGTTGCATCATATGATTGGACCTACGGGTACATTTGATAAAAGTTAGATCAGCCTAAAATTAAAGGGCAAGGTATTTACACTAAATGAAAACATCTTGAAGTCACAGAAAGACCATATCTATAACTTTAGTGCAAAGTAGCATCATTATCCTCCATAATAATGTATACAGCATGCATATATCTACAAAGACAAGAACAAAACTGTTAATGTCTTTCAAATATAATGTGTAAGTTAAATCCACATAAAGATGCTAGAATAGGATTTTGAATTTTACAGTTGAACTATAGTCAAATATTGAAAGTCTCTACTACATCTTAAAATATGAAATTTTGTAACTTGGAGATTTGAAATTCGAATACTCACTTTCTTTCTCTTGCAGCATTCAGTGTCAGATCTTGCCGATAGTATAACTTTACTTGCCATGAGTATTTCCAGAAGTACAAGCAAAACAAGATTAAAGTTTATCTGTGAAAAATGTAAATTTTAAAATACACACATCTGATTATTGAATGTGAACAAGAACATGTACTTAGCCTGAAATCAACATCATAAAGAAGAATCAGTACTCAAGCAATAAAAGATTTTATTTTTCAAATGATTTGCATCATATATGTTTTACAAAGTGGAATGCAACCTAATTTGGCAGGTTCTGGGTAAACCACATATACTTCACACACAATGCTGTTTCTGAAGATGAACTTAATACAGCCAATGAACTCTGCATCACTAACATTCCAAACAATCTTACTGCAATAATTGGATGGGATTTTGTGTCATTTTCAGAACAAAGACATACCAGTCAGATAAGCCTTATCTTTTTCATTTTGCTTTCTCCATCAAAGTAGAATTAGAATTAGAATTAGCTTTATTGTCACACACTCATGTGAATACAGTGAAAAGTTTACAAGTTGCCACTTAAGGCATCATCTCAGGTACCAAGGTACCGAAGTACAGACTCTTAAGTACAAATTCTCAGGAAAGATAAAATAGAAAAATAAGGAAATAAAATGTCCAGCAATAAATTCAGAAATAGAGCAATAAGAGAGCAAGCCTTATTAGGAATGATGCCTTAACGTACAACAGTCATGCTACCATTGTGCAAATATCAATTTGTCAAATTGGTGATGTATCCTTAATGAACAAAAACCTTCAGTTCATTTGAAAATTACTCCATCTGGAAACCTTGTTTTAATAACATCATCAGTCAAACCTGATGGAGAAAAGGACAGGGAACTACGTGTAATAAAAACAATACTAGACCATTCTGCCCTTTGAGTGAAATGGTCTTTAACCTGTCCCTGATCTTATTTCCTGATAAATGGACTCAACCAGCAATGCAGTACCAAATACTCAATGACCTGTTTGCCTTGGGTCTTCACACCAAATGAAATTAATAAAATGTCAGACTTTCTAAATTATTCGGCACTAGAAATATTCTATGATAACATTGAGCTTATGTAGCATCTGCACAACAGAAGCAATTGTCCTGATCCACATAGGAATTGGAACAATGGTTTCTTGGCTCATGTGAAATTGCACAGCCACCTTGGGTAAAATCTCTGAATGAGTCCTCTCAACTATCTTTCCTGAATCTCAAATTAACCATGACTAGTCTACATTAAGAGCCTTTACCATTCTAAATTTGGAAGCCCAAGCCATTGCTAGCCACAATTAGACTTTCCACCTCACAAATGTCAATCTTATAGGGCGTGAAGTTCACACCCAGTTGCAATGGAAGCCGGTGACTCTCTGCATGAGGAACACAGTGCATCAGGCCACATCAGGCACAGTCCCCTATGCTGGAAAGGGTATTGGCTCAAACATGCTGTATGTTTGCCAAAGATTTCCCATAAGGCCAGATCATGAAATAAAACAACTGTACCAGTTTGATTTGGCACAGGTTTTACAAGTTTGGATCCTGTCCAAAGTATTTACTTGTCATTCACCCAAAGAACATTCAAAAAGCTGCCAGAAGGACCCACCAGCTGGATTTATTTAAAGAGCAGACATTCAACTTGCTGATGACTTCACTTCCATTATTTTCTGCTGTTGTAGGTCATTAGAAGTACTTTGGAGTAATTGTTGAGATATGGTGGTGAATTATTGAGTTAAGCAGGTAGTTTATCTATGCTCAAAGTGAAGACAGGGGAGTTGCTAAATTATTCACACTTTTGCTTGGAGTTAGAGTTCTCCATGTTTGTTGACGATGACAGGAGGCTGTCTAATAGGCTAGTCTATGTGTAGCCTCATCAGCATTTTTCTGCCTGCTGCCCCATCAAAGTCCTCATCTGAGTTCTCTGCAGCAGAACCCATCTGTGAGCACCCCTCCAGGGAGCTGGCACACAAATTATCTTTCCCTTGGTCCGGCTAGAACCCACTTGTGCCCAGTAACTCACAAATACAAAATCCAACTCTATAACAGTTTGCTGCTACCTGCAATCCCACAACTACATACGGATGTGCACATCTCCCTTTGGCAAGTGCTAACATTTGAGTAGGTTTATTCCCCAGACCTATCTCTAGACAGACCTGATGACAAGAATAAGGTGTTCCATTGATCCTGCTGTAGTTTGCTTCCCTGATTCTGATATCAAGTGAGAATGCATGAAGGAGGCATGCCAGGGTGGTCAACAGTCAATATAGTCTGGTTGTCCCCTGCTCTAGAATATCTGTATACATACTGTTGTATCTACACAATTAATTACAATAGGAAGTGTGTGCTGAATTTTCTATTCCAAACACTAATATACTGTCTGCATACATCTGTGGAGCTGATCAGCAGATAGTTTGATGCCATACTTGGCAAGAACAACTGTAGCATATGTCTGGCACTGTTTATATTATTGATAGAGTTGATCAG
This sequence comes from Chiloscyllium punctatum, assembly GCF_047496795.1. Classification (NCBI taxonomy): domain Eukaryota; kingdom Metazoa; phylum Chordata; class Chondrichthyes; order Orectolobiformes; family Hemiscylliidae; genus Chiloscyllium; species Chiloscyllium punctatum. The sequence goes on from NC_092782.1 coordinate 34,261,357, forward strand.
CTGTAGGATTAATACTGCCTTTATTCTGCTCAGAGATGATCACTTATCCCTCTTATGAACCACGATGCATCCACCTAGACATAGCTGAGGAGATTACCTTTCACTATCTATGCTTCACAAGAATATGTCCTATATTTGGGGGAGGTCCTAGCCTCATCATATCATCACTAGGCTGTTAATCCAGAGACTCAAATTATATTCCACAGTCCAGGGTCCGAATCCCTTGATGGCAGAATTTAAAGGTGGCACGATGACTAGCATTGCTGCCTAACAGTACGCAGGATCCAGGTTCAATTCCACCCTTGGGTGACTATCTGTGTGCAGTTTGCATATTCTCCCCTTGTCTGAGTTTCCATTGGGTGCTCCTGTTTCCTCTCACAGTCCAAAGATGTGCAGGTTAGGTGGATTGGCCATGCTAAATTGCCTATACTGTCTAGGGATATGCAGGCTAGGGGGACTGCCCGTGGGAAATGCAGGGTTACAGGAGTAGGGTAGGAAGGTGAGTCTGGGAGGGATGCTCTTTGGCGGGTTGGTGTGGACTCAATGACCAAATGGCATGCTTCCACACTGCAGGGATTCTAAGATTCTTGAGTTAAAGCCTTCAACAACACTCTTTCACAAACAGAGACCTCTGACAATGTGAGCACACAGTTTGAGGCTTGCACTGTCTTTTAAGTAAGAACTATAAAAACACATATAATGACACAAGACAGTAACCTCATAACATGAAAGAGCTTTGGAAAACTACATGAATTACACAAGCACAAACATTCTACGTCCACAGATCTAGCATGTGTTGTATTATTAGTTACAGTGTCAGCTCATGATGTAATATAAGGGGACACTGGAACAATTGCAATCTTAGATATCAAACTGCCACCTTTCACATTTCCTTCTCTAAATGGGAAGTTAGAAAAATGTGCTCTGTAATGGAAGGCATTCAGCACAAACTGGAGTAAAGGGCATTGCACCTTATACAAATTGCATGCATACTATCAAAAAAAAATTGATTTCATTTCAAATGTGCTTTGAATACATCACAGAAATGGACTAGTACCCATGGTAAAGGTGATGAGCTTTTTTTTTGAATCACTCATACTTGTGAATCAGAAGGCTGACATGTCAATGCAACACTATGGAGGCTTTGTACATCAGAAAAACCAGTGAGTCAGAACAGTTCTTCCTCATTTGTTTCCACCTCATTTGGGCATAGAAAATGGCATTGACTAATTTGGGCACCTATGCCTATGCATTTCTGAAAGTGCGTCTGAACAGAGGACTTGCCTCAGTTCCACAAAGGAGAATCCTTATCACCTCTAAGCATTAGATCGCTACATGTTAGCACATACAGCTTTGGTTCCTCTTTGTTTCCACCTTCAGCAGTTACTGCCAATACTAAATTTGTAGCAGTACACTTTTGCTTTATTAACTATAAATAATTTAAAAGAATTGCTAACACAGGTCATCCCATTTTATGAAACCGGCAAGCTCTTTGAATATGAGAATTTATATAAGGAGTAGGTGATCCCAAACTTTACAAATGGCTGCCCGCCTTGTGGAGTTTAGGTCCATGGGTACAGGCTGGTTTGGGTGTTGGGTCAGGCAACCTAGGAAGACACCTGTGCTGTATGCAAAGTATAAAAATAAAGGTTTAAACAGAAAACATTCCTCCTGCTCTTACCCCCTCATTTTCTACCCCTATCCATGGCAACCTGTATCTCTGAGGTCTCACCCAAGACCCATCATACTTCCTGTGTCAATCCATGCTCATCTGCCTATCCCACATTGCCCTTCATATGCCCAGGCTATCCTAGAACCAATTATCCATCCCACATGGCCCTTGCTAACCTAAGTCCCTGCATCCAACCCCTTGGTCCATCATAACCCTGTGCCAACCCACGCTCATTTCCCTTATTCCTCAAGGCTCTCATACCTACAGTGTCACTCTATATCCATCTACCCATCCCTATGCCCCTAATTATGTCCACGGCCAAATTAAAACCCTTGTGCTAACAGTTACAGTTCATCTCCCACCCCACCACCCTTTGTCCTTACGTCACCATATCAACTCACCTACTATCATCAGGACATAAAATAAAGTTACCAGCCTAATAGTAATGTCTCTAAAAATATTCTCATTGAAAATCAAACATCCAGTATAGTGAAAATAGCAAGGAAAAAAGTTCTGATGAAAATAAGCACTTTACTTAAATAATAATTTATTTAAACAAATAGATGACAATGGTAACCTTCTCTCTCAAGTACTTTATACCTTTAGTCAATAGACACTTCCATTCAATAAACATTCAATAGACACCTCATCGCGCAAACAATAATTTGGGAAATCAGTTACACTGCACAAATCATTTTTTTTTAAAACCAGGTACTACTAAATACCCTGCAACTTTGTTTATTTAATTGCACATATGAATGGTGTTTCAACAACACTCAATAAAGCCTAACATAGGTCCAAGAAAAATCTTGATTAGCAATCCATCTAATCTCCAGAACATGCAACCCCTTCACCATTGATGCTTGTGAGAGTAGCATGTACCCTCTATAACAATTCACACAAGCTCCTCAGAGTACCAAGTACCTTCCAATCTGCAACCTCTGTGACTGAAAAGAAAATGGGCAACAAATACATGGAAGCACTACCACCCTCATGTTCCCCTCCAAGACACTCACCATCCTGACTTGGAAATATTATCACTATTCTTTCACTGTCATTGAGTCAAAGTCATGGAACTCCACCACTCCACCGTCCCCTCCCCAAACAATACTGTGAGTGTCCCAACATCCCAAGGTCTGCAGTAATTCAAGCAGGGAGATACCACCAGCTTCCCAAGAGATGATTAATGAATGTTAGCCTAGCCAGCAATGCCTATTTTCCAATACTGAATTGTAGTCATAGTATTTTTATAGCTGATCCAGTTCAGCTTTTGGTCACACATTCAAAGATTTTGTGACACTTGCTGAGAGGTCAATGCCTGTTGACAAGTTGAGCAGTTGCAAAGGATTAATTTACCATTGATGCACAATTTTCTCCAGTAACTGTACAAAAGATAGGCACATGGAAGATACGTTAGTCTGATCTTAGAGTAGGATAAAAGGATGGCACAACATCAAGGGCCAAAGAGCCTGTACTGTGCTGTACTGTTCTATATTCTAAAGCGCACCTGATCCCCTTCCCCAAAGCATCCCTAATCCCCATCCTCAGAGAATACTTGATCCCATAGGATCCCTGCCTCCACCCTCAAGGTGGAGGCTGTACAGAGAGATGTACAAAGGCTGTACAGAGAGATACCCTGACTATCCAAAATAAATGCCCTGAAAACAAATCTGCTTTTACCTGATTTAATTCCTACACTCCAGATTCTACACACTAAGGATTACAAAATCCCATTTTAATTAAGTAGTCAGCTACCTCTGGGAACAACTCATGTGTGTACCACAGCCTGATCCCAATCCCACCTCTATGAAAATGAGAGAGGACGTGTTATAAAGGTTGTTTAAATCTTTCAACCTCTGATTAAATAGCACCGCCTAATCATTGTCATGTGACAATTTCATTTCAACAAAAAAAATAAATTAATGGAGCAAGTAGTAACATAAAGTAAAAATAAACTTACGTTTAACGCAGCTGGATTGAGGACAAGCTTGCACCCATACCAAATCATACAAGTTGTCGTGATAGCAAATGTTGAGATAAAGAGAAGCTGGTAGTGTGGCATCTAAAAAAAAGTATTTTTAAGTTCTGCGATTGTATTGTTTAAACTATATAAACATATCAATGATAATATGTAACTCATAATGATACACCTACTGCGTTAACTCTCCTTTTAGCTATGGCAAAACTCACAACTGCTGCAGGAATGCTCTAGGAGGACAAACAACAAGCTTTTAAAAATAAGACAAAGACAATAGCATTAAAACAATTGCATTATCACATTTACAGTAAAGTCACATGTATGAAAAAAAACTTGATCAGAACAATTATTTTGTGCAATATTTAAGTGAAGTGCTATGTTTGGACAATAATCCAATCATTTATTTGCATTATTCTGATAAAAATGTTCTCTAGTTAGAAGAATTAAAAACACTCTTAGCTTTCTCTCCGTCTGTCTCATTCTCTGATTCTCTTTCTCCATTTTAAAGGATCGAACGGGAATGTATTTTGAACACAGTCTTAACTCAGCTCCTGTTAGTCAAGATGGTTAGATAGGAGGAGCTATTGGTACAGAAGCCTTAAGAATGGCAGGAGCAGAAAAGGAAGAAAAATAACACAAGGGAGTTTTATTTTGAAGATGGAGAGAAGAGTAAAATGCGCTGAATTTAGTGCACATTCACCCAATCAGGGAAAACTTGTCGACCATACTAGATCAGAAAAAAATGAAAAAAAGTTTAATTTCCCAGAATCAGCATTTATCATACTTAGCATAAAAATTTTCATACTAAACTACAATATCTTAATAAATAATTAAAAATAATAATGGTTATTACAAGATGCAATATTTGATTTCGACAAATAAATTATTTCAAAAAGCACCTATGAATGAAATTTGGCAAAATGGGTTAAGTAGTTAAAATTCAAATTTACACAAAATCCTTTCAACCTTTAAAATGCTGTGATAACTCTAAGTTGTATTATCAACTTCACAGGATTAAAATAAAACAACTAAATACAATCACATTGAAAATGTCCTTACTGAACCAGCTGCACAACGCAAGTAGTCCATTTCATCAGGAAACACGTTTCCCAGATAAACTGAAAAGCCAACAGCAATCAGGAGACAACTCTGTAACATAATTTTTTTTTAAAAACTAGTTTTTTGCATCATGCAGTACCACCTTATTCTAACCTTCATATCATCCAGATACACACTGATTATAGATTCTAAGCTAATTTCAGAAATATACAGCACCCTGGTAGTTTATAACTGATCTCCCACACAAGCCTAATTTTAAAAAAGCTCAATTTTAAGCTCTAATAAAAGCTTAATTTTTCCTGCAACAAGAGTTTACTTTTGTTAGTTAACTTGTTGTGAATGTTCATGTCTAATCTGTGATGTCTCACATGCTATTTCGATCATTAAAAACTTCATATACTACTTGTATCTCAGTTACATATACTTTTCTCAGTAAAGTATACAAAAAATAACAAACTTACAAATGAGAATCAATTTGAGATTTCTAATCAATAGTTTTTCGTTAGTAATATTTACATTTATAAAAAAAAACTAATTTACCCCAATCATCAAATTGTAGATCCATCCCCTGTGATGAAAACAAGTATGACATTTTCTATCTAGCTGAGGTTCACTGGATTTAAAGTCCGCAGTGTAATTTCCATTACTTTGTTTTACACGTTCCAATGTAGACATTTTATCATAGCTAAAATCTTCTTTATAGTTGTCTTCCTTAGTCATTTTCCGTTTCGGTACAATAGAAAGTTGTTAGCTATATGTGACAGTTTATTTTGAGAAAATAAATATTTGTCTCAAAGGAAAACTCACTACAATCTGAAGAGCAAAAATGCAGTGACAGCAGTCTCAGTGTTGTGCAATGAGGCACTGTATTCATACAAAAAGCTCCAGAAGATTTTACAGTGCAGTGAGCTTCCTTTGAAAAGTTTGCTCATCAACATTAGCTTTGGGCATAATCCATTCAAGTCCCAAACAAAGACGCAGCTAAGAAACAGTGAATTAAAGCCAAAGAAGTGGAGTGCATCCTGAATTTAAATGAGCAGGAGAGATTAGAACAGGACCTTCACCAAGTATTTTCTAAACTTTGGGAAAACACAAATATAATGGAGAAGGAAACCGTGGGAGAGAAGAATGATGTCACTTTAGCTATGTTTTGTGTATAGTATATATATCTTTAATTATGGCTATACTGCCTGAGAGACATGATTACAGTCATTTTCCTCTGACTGTTTTGGTTACTAAATGGTCATTCATGCAAAACACGTCTTTGTTGAACACTATGGTGATTAATGCCCAGACAGAGAAAGACAAAATCATGGTTTACTTGGGATCTTTTTGCCACTTAGGAAATGTTCTTTTGAATGTTGCTCTGATAGAAAACGACCTTCTATTTCTAATTTACTCTATTCCTTTTTCTCACCACCGCCTCAGAAATGTTTTCAGTTGTTTAAGTTGTAGTGTTTTATTGAAATAATTAGCACTTTGGGAATACAATCTTGCATAATAGAAACGCCAATCAATCCCTTTTTTTAAGCACTTCTTGGAACCTTGACCTAAATAAGTGAAACAATTTAAATGCATTTTGAACTGCCAAACTATTGGCTACTGACTATTGGATCAACTTTTAAATGATGAAGTAGATTGAGTGGAGAATCTCACATCGGCAGAGCATCTCAGGCACAATAATCATATTGGAGTTTTAATTAGGGCGAGAGCAACTTTGAATAAAAACATCTAACTGTAGGAGGCTTACTCTCAACAATTTGAGGAGGAGTCTGGCCTACGTAAGTTGGAGTCAAAAATTGGCAAGCAGTAATCTAATTGACTAATTTAAAGAGTAGGTTGTTAGAATATATTTAAGGCAGGTTTTCAGAACACAGAAGGAAAGGGCAAACAAAGTCACAGTTCTCTGGATGACTAACTTGTTAGAGAATAGAATAAAATAAAGTATATTAGATATCTCAGCTTAATGATACAAGAATCAGGTTGCATATAAAACATATAAAGGCAAAGTGAAAAAGGAAATAAGGGAAGACAAATAGGAAGGGAATAGATTGGCAACTAATACAAAAGGAAATCTTATGGTTTTCTACAGTTGTTTTTCCAATGAAAGCATTTTCAGAGTAGCACCAGGTGCCAACTACAGACCAAAATGACGATAAGTAACAGAGACAGATTATATGGCTAAGATGAATACTTTGCATTGCAGCATATTGAAAGAGAACTTTGCCATGTAGCTACTGGGAGCTTGTCTGACACGAGAGGAGATAATAAGACAAAGGAAAGATACTAGAATAGCTGGTAATTCCTGAAATTGCTAAGTCACTTAGTCAAATGCAATTCCTTCTAGGCTGCTAAGAGAAACAACTATTCAAAAGTGTAGAGTTGCTTGTCAATTTTTTTCAAATTTCCTTAGACATGCAGGTAATGCCAGAGGATTGGAAAAAATCCAAGTGTTGTACCCCTTGTTTCAAAAATGGGAGAAGCATTATAGAGTCATAGAGATGTACAGCATGGAAACAGACCCTTCGGTCCAACTCGTCCATGCTGACCAGATATCCCAACCCAATCTAGTCCCACCTCCCAGCACCTAGCCCATATCCATCCAAACCCTTCCTATTCATATACCCATCCAGATGCTTTTTAAACGTTGCAATTGAACTAGCGTCCACCACTTCCTCTGGTAGCTCATTCCGTACACATACCACCCTCTGTGTGAAAAAGTTGCCCCTTAGATCTCTTTTATATCTTTCCCCTCTCACCCTAAACCTATGCCCTCCCCCACCATTGGAGGTAAAGTGGACACTGAAGGTTACCTCAGATTACAACAGGATCTTGATCAGATGGGCCAATGGGCTGAGAAGTGGAAGATGGAGTTTAATTTAGATAAATGTGAGGTGCTCCATTTTGGGAAAGCAAATCTGTGCAGGACTAATACACTTAATGGTAAGGTCTTCAGGACTGTTGCTGAACAAAGACACCTTGGAGTGCAGGTTCATAGCTCCTTGAAAGTGGAGTCGTAGGTAGATAGGATAGTGAAGAAGGCGTTTGGTATGCTTTCCTTTATTGGTCAGAGTATTGAGTACAGAAGTTGGGAGGTCATGTTGCGACAGTATGGGACATTGGTTAGGCCACTGCTGGAATATTGCATTCAATTCTGGTCTCTTTCCTATCGGAAAGATATTGTGAAACTTGAAATGATTCAGAAAAGGTCTACAAGGGTGTCACCAGGGTTGGAGGATTTTAACTATAGGTTGAATCGGCTATGGCTGTTTTCCCTGGAGCGTTGGAGGCTGAGGGGTGACCTTAAAGAGGTTTATAAAATCATGAGGGCCATGGATAGGATAAATAGATAATGATTTTTCCCCCCTGGGGTTAACATTGATGATGGAAAGCTTTTAACGAAAATTAGGAGATAATTAGCAACTGCTTGGGCAAACAGAACTCATAAAGGAGAGCAAAAAAAAATTATTGGGGCAAATCATGTTTGACTATTTGGTTTGACAGTTTTGTGAGTAGACAAGGGGTATCTAGCTCATATTGTGTCTTTGGACTTGGTTTAGGTTAGATATTATTTGATAATAATTCCCTAAAAATTGAGATAAAGATGTTTCACTTTTTATCATAAATAAATAACAGATTCAGGGAAATTTTGTGGAAATAAACTTTATACAATTATAGACTTTGTTGATAAGGAGATCAATTGTAGGATTTTTAAAATTCATACAAAGGTTTTGGACATGGGGAACAAAAACCAATCCTTGACTTCTGTCTAAACATTGGCTGAGTCTTCCAATTGGTTTTCAGAAAAGGGGATTGAGAGCTGGATAAGAAAGAGACTATGAAAGCAAGGTTCAATGATAAAATATCATATTTCTGCTCTACAGGATAAATGAATTAACTTGCCCAATAATAAATTAGTCAAAACAAAAATAATAACATAATACTGTTGGTGCTGCACATTACCCTAGAACATTACCTTAATTATACCATTGAGTTTATATATGTACATTTTAGCACAGTTTACTTCACACTCTAACTTTTTGTATTGCAATTGGTTTTGTCTCTCATCATAGAAGCTTTTTTGTTCATATTACTGTTATTACTGTTCATTCATCTCACCTATTTACTTGACAAGTGATGATTTTGGGTTTAGTGTGAATAAATAAAAATCTCTTTGAACTAGATATTCAAAAGCTATCATGCTGCCTTTGTTCTATCAAAAATACATAAATTACTGTGGGATCTCCTGCAGCAAATAGTTAATAAACAGCTATTGATAATCCGTATAATAGAATTCAGAAACCAATGAAGAACGATTCTGCTTTCCTAACACCATGTGTGTTCCATGTTAATTCAGTTGTTCTCATGTACAAACAGGAGATTTACAAACTAAAAATGTTTTCAGTCTTACAACAGTACAACTATTTTTAAAATGCTGTAATTGGCAAATTCTGAAGGGGACAGGGCCCCTTGTATTAACAGCAGCATTTTAGGTCCAACACTGACCTTAAACCTTAACTTTTACACACTCCACAGACCCCCTGAGTATTTCCAGCATTTTTTTTGTTTTGTTTTTATTTTACCTCCAAAGCCTGTTGGAGGAAAATTAAGGTATTTTTCAAAGTTTTTCAGAACGTCCATAGTTCCTTCTATAACAAAGCAAAATAATGTAGGAAAGCTGGCATGTGAAATGAAAACACGCGATTTGTTTTACACTCCCACAACAAGGGGCAACTGAAAGATGGTTTATTTTTTTCAAAAAAAGGATAAACCGAATTGCAAAGTGAAAAAGATCAGATGCAGATACACTCTCAGACACATTAAATGGCCCTGGACTCGCACTCAGCACGTGGCTACAGTAGAACCCGGAAACCTCTCGGACTGCGTTCCATTCCCATTGTGAAGTCAGCGGCGGCGGGCGCCTGCGCATGATCGCCGCCTGGAGCCCAGGTGAGGGAATTTGTTGCATTTTCCTGACCACGTGCCTTTACAGGTCAGGCCCAGACCTTGGTCGACAGCTCCAGGTGAATTCAACATAACTACTATTTTCTTCTTTTAAAAATCTCGGTAATAATTGTAACCTGCTGTGCAAGAAATGACGGTGACGGAGTGTGAGCCATAGTCTGGTCTGTTCACTGGTCTAACTGTAATGGCTTTCACACTTTCTCTCTTTTTCCTGGGGTCTTTTTGCTTCTGCCTAAGTCCATCGATTTATTGTCTACTGTTAGTGACCTTGGAAAGGCGCTTCTGGGCCTTCTCGCTGCACTGAGTGTCTTACTCATTTACCCGCAGTAAGAGTCATTTAGAGTCCAACTTAGACCAAATAAGTTCGGTAGCTTACTTCCTTGAGTGCACCAGTTGGCTTTTTTTTAACAGTTATTTAAAAACACTTGCTGAATTACCTTTTTTTTTAATTTTCAGATTTTCTAAAGTGAATTCAAATTCGTTGTTGGGTATTAATTATGTGATACAACTTTTTTTTATTAATGTACTTGCTCTATTTTTAGAGCTTTGTTTTACTGGAATGATTAATGCATGCTTTCTTACTAGATACTTATTAATACATTTGAGATTTTCTTGGATTTCTTCTATATATTAGAAATGGGGAAATAAAAGGGACCAAATTTGCATAATGTTTATTTTACGTTGCACAACTGAGTCTTCATTTCTAGAGGTTTTCTTTACTGGACTCAGTTTTTTAAAGTTTTAGTTTTTTTAATTTTAGTTCTCTGTTTAGCAAGGTGCCATCTAATTGCAGGGACTGCAGTCCACGTAGTGCTGGTCTTTTGACCCAGTGACACTCAGGATAGTGGTATGGTTCCAAGTGACAATGGTGTAAGTTTTGGAGAGGAACTTACAAAGTTGGTGTTTCCATGTGTTTCTTGATGGGATTATAACAGGGTATATAGTGTACAGCATTGCATTATCACTGGACCATTAGAAACTGCCAGCTGTGACAATGGTACACAATTTTATTAAACATCATTAATAAAAGCTTCTGCTTAAAGCACAGAACATGTTTCCACTGTCAACTTTTCTGTTGTTAGCTGGCATGCTGTAAATTCCAAATCTGTTTGCACTGTCAGGGTATCTTTGCCTTCAAGTTGATTGTCAAGTGGATTACAATATCAACAATATTTTAGGTGAAAATGTTGAGCTTTGGTGTAACCATAAAATGGTTATATCCATGTGGAAATGGACACCAAAGCATCAGTACTAACACATAATGGCATATCCTGGTTCTTTCATTCTTGTCTTCTGTATATACATCTAAATCCTTTCTTGTCAGAATTAAACAAATTACGGACTTTTGATCTTTGAATTTCACAGCTGAGACTTTATAGACTGAACTTCCTTTTTTAAAAAAAGGACCAAAACACTGATTTTAAAAATAGCTGTAGGAAGCTGTTGACCCAAAGGTTGGCCAAGTTTCACAGTGGATTAACCAAAAGTAAGTCCAAGTAGAAATTAACATTTAACTTCAGGGTAGCCATCAAGTCTAAAACATGTTGGCCCTGTCGTGCAATTTCAGTTCTGATATGATGTTTGGTATGTTGTATCTGAGTGGCTGGTAGATCATATTTTAAAAAGCACATCCCTTCAGCTGCTCACAGCAAGTGAGGTGCAGGCTGTGCTTGACTTGCAAAACACTTGACAGTATCCAGCATTAAATTTGGTTTGTAATTGGACAACATTTGCTGTATAATCCTGAGTATGCAAAAAATGTAATGCTGATAATCAGTTTAGGCTTGGTAGTTGGACTCGTGGGATTGAATGCTTGTGTGGAGTGCTCTAAAAGCCATTGCTAGAGGATCACTGCACTTTTAAAAGCAAGGTACCTGGCACTCATTAAGTGCTTGGCAAAAGTGAGGACTGCCGATGCTGGAAACCAGAGTTTAGTTCAGAGTGGTGCTGGAAAAGCACAGCAGGCCAGGCAGCATCCGAGGAGCAGGAAAATCGATGTTTTGGGCAAAAGCCTTTTTGCCCAAAACATCGATTTTTCTGCTCCTCAGATGCTGCCTGGCCTGCTGTGCTTTTCCAGCACCACTCTGATCTAAACTCATTAAGTGCTGTTTACACAGCTATTTGTTCAAACAGTGGGGAAGTCTAGTTATAGATGAACTGGAGCCAAGTGGTATGAGCCAATAGACCTTGGGCTGGCAATAGGTAGCTCATTGATCAGTGAAATGGTGATCATCCACTGATGGCAAAGGCCTTATGTATGCCAACAACTGTTTGATTGGATCCCAGTTAGCTGAACAGCTAGCAGATCTGAATGTTTGAAGGAGTAGCCAAAAAGGAAAGAACTGTCCCTTTTTCCTTTGTGGTTTTAAAAAAGACACTTCAAGCCTGAAAACTAGTTTATTTCCCCTCGCAATTGTTGTAAACTATTCCTTGATAACTAATAAGTCAGAGGCTCTATAAGCTGTCCTAGGCTCTTCGATGCAAGGAAAAGTACCTGGACAATGAAAATCAAAGAGTAGCATATTAGATTAGATTAGATTAGATTAGATTAGATTAGATTACTTACAGTGTGGAAACAGGCCCTTCGGCCCAACAAGTCCACACCGCCCCGCCGAAGCGCAACCCACCCATACCCCTACATCTACCCCTTGCCTAACACTACGGGCAATTTAGCATGGCCAATCCACCTGACCTGCACATCTTTGGACTGTGGGAGGAAACCGGAGCACCCGGAGGAAACCCACGCAGACCCGGGGAGAACGTGCAAACTCCACACAGTCAGTCGCCTGAGGCAGGAATTGAACCCAGGTCTTTGGTGCTGTGAGGCAGGAGTGCTAACCACTGTGCCACCGTGCCACCGTGCCATATTCTGACAAGCCAAAAGGATCATGATAGGACCCTTTCTTCCCCCACCTGTCTAACTCATTTTTGTGTCTGTGTGCAGGGAAAGTTTATAGGTGTTAGAGTTGTAACTAGCAGAGTTGTACATTGACAGTTCGTAATTGTTTACATAATTATAGCTAAAATTGGTTTATTTATAATAACTAGTCATTCTTGATGAGTGCTGAAATCTGGTCTGTGCTTTATGTCAACCTCTATCTGTAGAGGCAGCTAAATTAGGGAATTCTGTGCACTTTTAAAAATCATAACTTTTGTGCCAACTCCTGGAACAGTGGGACTTGATATCCCACGTTCTACTCTAGTGAGGGCTAACACGATTAAGGCCCCTGTTCTTTGCAGACAGATCACACACAGCATATGTTTCAATTCAACAAAATGGGTGGCAGATATTCTCTGGCTTGTTGGTCATTGGTATGGGAAATCAGAACGGATCTGCCTACTCTTAACATTTAAGCACAGCTAGGAAGTTAACTGTCCATCATGTGAGATGCCCCAGTCAATACCTCCACTAATCACTGCCTACTTGCCAACTAATCACTCTGCTCTCATACCATATGTGTTGTTTTCTCTTTACTTTGATGTTGGGATTTGACTGAGTACAAGATCAAAACCTTTGAAAAGGTGTATTTCTTTTTTAGCAACACACATGTTGTGATTTACCAAACAATTATATGAATTAACTGCCTTTTTTTTATTCATAAGCATTGGAGCTTTTCTGCCTGATCGTTGACTGCCATGTTTTCCGATCTCCTTCCTATTGGAAAGATGTTATGAATCTTGAAAGGATTCAGAAAAGGTTTACAAGGATGTTGCCAGGGTTGGAGGATTTTCACTATAGGAAGAGGCTGAATAGGGTGGGGCTGTTTTCTGCCTGATCGTTGACTGCCATGTTTTCTCCTATTACCACACCATAATACTGCGGACTAAGTAGAGATCAATATCTGTATTCATACAATGCATAAACTCTTGATATTCTTTATAAAATGTGAAGACATTCTGACTCTGCCACCATACGATTTTGTTGTTTACTTTTTTAGATTAATACTATGATTAGGTGCTGAACACTGAGTTATAACTAAACCACAGAATCACATTTTATTATAAGCAATATAAAGTGACTACACCCATATGGGAGCTGGCTCCCAGCAAGCCAGAGGTAGTAACAATGGTGCTGTCACTATTTTGAGTGATCTCATTAACTTAATATTCCTGCTATCAACCAATCTTTGGCAGCAACTGTAATTCTGAAGTATTCTGCTTGTAAAAAGCGATTTAAACATCACTTTTTCAAATTTAAATTCGGAGAGTTTCAATGATTATTGGGCATTTCTTTCATTGTATGCTTAATGTGACAAGCTCTATTTCATTAAAATTAAGATTTTTCTCTTCAACTTAGACATGTTGAAAAAATACCAGCAATGTTTTCCCTGTTCTTGAAAGCTATTGCCTTCTTCTGGAGGAGAGCTGATAATGACTTGGAACAGGACAATTATGACACTGCAGGTATTGAGTTTTGATCCATGTTGTTAAAGTACAAAATGATCTTTACTTGGTACCATAGCTACAACATGCATGTAATCGCGTGTATGGCTGTTATTGAGATGTTGTTGAAATTAAGCATTTAGACTCTACGAAGCATCTCTTTCTTATTCAACAAGCATGTTTTGTATTCATTGTGTGCCATTGTCAATAGTAAGTGCTTTATGTAGTTTGCTGCTGATGCTCACAGATTTTTTGCTAGCTTTTTGCACTATAAATCATGTACAAAGTTTGTGCGAAGATTTGTAGCTCGGGTGCTCGTTGTTGTGGTTCTGTTCACCGAGCTGGGAATTTCTGGTGCAGACGTTTCGTCCCCTGTCTAGGTGACATCCTCAGTGCTTGGGAGCCTCCTGTGAAGTGCTTCTGTGATGTTTCCTCCGGCATTTTGTAGTGAATCTGCCGCTTCCGGTTGTCAGTTTCAGCTGTCCGCTGCAGTGGTCGGTATATTGGGTACAGGTCAATGTGCTTATTGATTGAATCTGTGGATGAGTGCCATGCCTCTAGGAATTCTCTGGCTGTTCTCTGTTTGGCTTGTCCTATAATAATAGTGTTGTCCCAGTCGAACTCATGTTGCTTGTCCTCTGCGTGTGTGGATACTAAGGATAGTTGGTCGTGTCGTTTCGTGGCTAGTGGTGTTCATGGATGCGGATCGTTAGCTGTCTTCCTGTTTGTCCTATGTAGAGTTTTGTGCAGTCCTTGCACGGGATTTTGTACACGACATTGATTTTGCTGGATATGTCCTGTCCCACCAGCAGAACGACCTCAGCAGAAGTGTAGACACTGTATATAGTCAAGTAGGAGTTGGCCTAGGACTTCGCAACATTGACCTCGGAACGCATAAAGTCTAGTGACTTTAGGTTAACATGGACAAGGAAACCTCCTGGTTACCATGTACCGTCCTCCCTCAGCTGATGAATCAGTACTTCTCAATATTGAGCAACACTTGGATGAAGCGCTGAGGATGGTCAGGACACATGATCTACTCTGCTTGGGGGATTTCAATGTCCGCCACCAAGAGTGGCTCGGCAACAGCACTACTGATTGAGCTGTTTGGGTCCTAAAGGGCACAGCTGCTAGACTATGTCTGTGGCAGATGGTGAGGGAACCAACTTGACGTCATCCTTACCAATCTGCCTCCTGCAGATACATCTGTCCAAGACAGTATTGACAAGTGTGACCACCGCACCGTCCGTGTGGAGACGAAGTCCTGCCTTCACACTGTGAATAATCTCCATTGTGTTGTGTGGCACTATCATCGTGCAATATGGGACAAACTTTGAACAGATCTAGGAACTCCAGACGGGGCATCCATGAGACACTGTGGGCCGTCAACAGCGGCAGAAATGTACCCCAGCATAATCTGCAACCTCATGGCCCGGCATATTCCCCACTCAAGCATTACCATCACGCCAGGGGATCAACTGTAGTTCCATGGAGAGCGCAGGTGGGCATGTCAGGAGCAGCACCAGGCATGCCTGAAAATGAGGAGTCAACCTGGTGAAGCCATCAAACAGGACTATGTGCATGCCAGCAAGTGATAGACAGAGCTAAGTGATCCAATACTAGCGAATCAAATCTAAGCTCTTTAGCCCTGCTACATCATTCATGAATGGTGGTGGTCAATTAAACAACTCAGTGTAGGGGGAGGTTCCAAAAGTATCCTAGCCTCAATGATGGAAGAACCCAGCTCATCAGTGCAAAAGATAAGGCTGAAGCATTTGCAGCAATCTTCAGTCAGAAGTATCAAGTGGATCATCCACCTTGGCCTCCTCCAATGGTCCCTAGCATTACAGGTACCAGTCTTCAGTCAACTTGATTCACTCCATGCGAGACACTGGATACTGCAAAGGCTATGGGTGTTGACAACATTCCAGCAATAGTACTGAAGACTTGTGCTCCAGAACCAGCTGTTCCACGAGCCAAACTCTTCCAAATATAGTTACAACAGCGGCACCCAACCAACCTATTTGGAAATTTGCCTGTACACAACAGATTAGATCCAATCAGCCAATTAGCAACCCATCAGTCTACTCTTGATTACCAGTAAAGTGATGAAAAGAGTCATCAACAGTGCTATTAAGCATCACCTGCTCAGCAGTAAACTGCTCAGTGACACCCAATTTGTGTTCAACCAGGGCCACTTAGCTCCTGACCTCATTACAGCCTTGGTTCAAACCTGGACAAAAGAGCTGAATTCCAGAGGTGAGGTGAGAGTGACAGCCCTTGACATCAAAGCTGTATTTGACCAGGTGTGGCATTAAGGAGCCTGAGCAAAACTGGAATCAGTAGGTACCAGGGAGCAAACTCTGCTAGTTAGACATTCCTGACACATAGGAACAATGTTGTGGTTGGTGAAGGAAGTCATCTCAGCTGCAGAACATCTCTACAGGAGTTCCTCAGGGTAGTGTCCTTGGCCCAAACGTCTTCAGTTGCTTCTTCAATGAACTTCTCTCCCATCATAAGATCAGAGGTGGGGATGTTCGCTGATAATTATGCAATGTTCAGAACCATTTGCAACCCCTCAGACATGAAGCAGGCCATGTCCAAATGCATCAAGATTTGGACAATATCCAGGCTTGGGGTGACAAGTGCCAAGTAACATGCACGCCACACAAATGCCAAGCAATCTCCAAGAAGAAACAATCTAACCACCACCTCTTGACATTCAATGATGTTACCATTGAGTGAATCCCCCAATATCAACATTCTAAGGGGTTAACATTGAGCAGAAACTCAACTGGACTTGCCACATAAACACAGTAGCTTCAAGAGCAGGTCAGGTGCTAGGAATACTGCAGCAAATAACTCTCCATCTGAGTCACCTAAGCCTGTCCACCATCTACAAGGCACAAGTCACGAATATGATGGAATACTCCTCCCCACTTGCCTGGATGGGTGTAGTTTCAACGACACTCGAGCTTGATACCATGTAGATCAAAGCAGCCGACTTGATTAGCACTGCATCCACAAACCTCCGCTCCCTTCATCAGTGCTCAGTAGCAGAGTGTATACTATTGAACAGATGGCACTGCAGAAATTCACTGAAGATCCTTGGACAGCACCCACAGCCACTTTCATCTAGAAGGACCAGGACAGCAGATACATGGGAACACCACTGACTGGAAGTTCCCCTCCAAGCCAGTCACCATCCTGATTTACTCTGTACGGGGGATTTCAATGTCCACCATCAAGATTGGCTCAGCAGCAGCACTACTGACCAAGCTGGTTGGGTCCTAAAGGACATAGCTGCTAGACTGTATGTTTGTGGCAGATGGTGAGGGAACCAACTTGACCTCATCCTTACCAATCTGCCACTGTTCTTCACTGTTGGTTCAAAATGCTGGAATTTCTCCCCTATTAGTATTTAGGCTGTACCTAAAGCTCATGAACTGCAGCGGTTCTAGAGGCAGCTTACCACCACATTCTCAAGGACAACTAGGGATAGGCAATAATTGCTGGCCAGCCAATGATGCCCACATCCCACAACTGAATGTAATTACTGTAACTTTGGTGGGTGGGGGGAATAAATTGAGTAGCTTGCATTATTTTAAATGGGTGCAGTTACCTTTGCATGAATGAGCGCAAAGAAATTTGGTAACACATGTTGGTCCAAAATATTAAAAATTATTTCTAATCCTGTAGTACACAATGAAAATGGGACCCAGTGGCTTCCTTGAGCAATTCTGATTTACGTTTGGTTTTGATTTGTTTTCTCCTCACTTCATCATCTGTTTTGAATGTGTTTAATGTTTCAATCTCTAGATTCCTAACATTAGTCCCTCCTATCTAAAATTTATAGACAGTATAAAATATTTTTAATATTTACCACTGTTTTGATCCCATCTGATTGTAATAGGTCAGGTCAGATTTCAGTGTGAAACCTAGTTTTGTAGTAAATGTTGAACTCCTCTGTTGGTTACTGTGGTGGTTAGTCACTGAACATATTCACAAAGGGCTGCCAAAGTTATTTAGTGAAAGAACACAACTTACTGATACAGATGAAAAGAAGCAAAGCTATGCCATGTTTTTAAAAAAGATGTTTAGAAAGTGATGAACATAAACAGTAAAAACAAGTTTTAAGTCTTTCCTAGCAATCTTCTTTGAAGTATAGCTTGAAAACATTATACAAGCTCTCCCAGTTTCAAGACTTCACAAACTAACCTGCCTGTTAGGATTAAACTGTTCTCATGAATTGAGAACCCAGTTCTTCGAGAATGAAACTGGAACCTGATTCTGTAGAACTGAACACAAACAAAATTACCAGTGTCTTCTGATCATTATACAGTTAGATTAGATTAGATGGGAACACCCGGAGGAAACCCACGCAGACATTGGGAGAACACACAGATAGTCACCCGAGGCTGGAATCGAACCTGGGACCCTAGTGCTGTCAGGCAGCAGTGCTAACCACTGAGCTACTGTGCCATCCTATTGAAAAACATACTAAAATTAAACATTTCAGATAAGAAGCTGGACACTTAGTAATTTGCATGTGTTCTTGGAAATGATTTTATTTAGATCTCGTTTCTGAATGAATTTCTGATTTTTTGTTTTAGAAGAAAAGTTACTGAAACCAAAATCTGTCTGCCTTTATTTTTAAGAAACTAAATTCCCAAATTACAGTAATATACATTACACACGTAATATAACCACCAGAAAAGATTTAAGTGATTTTGGAATTTGTCAGGTTTACTCTGTCCCCCTTAACCCAGTACATAAGCTTTTATTTAAAGGTGCATTATATTTTCTCTCCTCTCTGAAAATGCACTGATTTTTAGTCTTCCAACTTTGATGTTCTTGAAATTATAGTCATGTAACATTTATCTATTGCTTTTGTGGCTCATAACTAATATACGTTAATTGTCATTAAACACCATAATAATCTTAGACTGAATGCAATATTTGGACAAGAATGCTTTGAAATCATGCAGGTAATATGCTTTCCAGAATTGGAGTGGCCAAGGACAAAATTGATGGCAACAGCTTTAA
Source organism: Chiloscyllium punctatum (assembly GCF_047496795.1). NCBI lineage: Eukaryota > Metazoa > Chordata > Chondrichthyes > Orectolobiformes > Hemiscylliidae > Chiloscyllium > Chiloscyllium punctatum. The sequence continues at coordinate 34,280,460 of NC_092782.1, forward strand.
CAGATTTACATAGGATTTTAGGTTGCAGATGTCAATCATTATCTGAGGTTGCATTAATTTCTCTTCTTGCGTTTCCCACCACCACCACCACCACCCCAACCATTCCAGCCACGTCCTGTGCAGATAGCTGCCAGTCCTGTGGTATTCTTTCATTGTTGTGTACAGCAGCACCCAACTGCTCTCCCTCTCCTCCCTCTCTAACAACTGATTTGTTTTTGCAAACATGAAAGCATAGAAACTAGGAGCAGGAATAAGTCATTCTGGCCTGTTCTGCCACTAAATATGATCATGTCGATCCTTTATCTCAATATTCCCTCTTTGTCCCTACACCCCTTGATGCCTTTAAAATCTTTTTAAAAATCACCTGTCTCTTAACGTGAATGTACTTGGCCTCCACAGCCTATGATAGGCAATTCCACAGGATCGTTGACCCTTTTGAGTAAATAGGACAACTGATGGTCCAATAGGAAGGAGCTTTTGTTTTGTGGTCAATGGTCATAGCTAGTGCATCTGCTGTCTTCTCACAGCCACGCAACTACACGGTGTTCGTAAGTAGATGGCACCCCAAGCTGCGAACTGTGTGTGGTCCACCACATGTAAGTGATTCAGCAGTGAGAACAAGTCAGCCATATTCCCACCTAAAAGTATATATACACAGTTGGTGAGAAGATTTGTAGCTCAAGTTCTCGTTTTTATGGTTCTATTCGCTGAGCTGGGAATTTGTGTTGCAGACGTTTCGTCCCCTGTCTAGGTGACATCCTCAGTGCTTGGGAGCCTCCTGTGAAGCGCTTCTGTGATCTTTCCTCCAGCATTTGTAGTGGTTTGAATCTGCCGCTTCCGGTTGTCAGTTCCAGCTGTCTGCTGCAGTGGTCGGTATGTTGGGTCCAGGTCGATTGCTTATTGATTGAATCTGTGGATGAGTGCCATGCCTCTAGGAATTCCCTGGCTGTTCTCTGTTTGGCTTGTCCTATAATAGTCGTGTTGTCCCAGTCAAACTCATGTTGCTTGTCCTCTGCGTGTGTGGATACTAAGGATAGCTGGTCGTGTCATTTTGTGGCTAGTTGGTGTTCATGGATGCGGATTGTTAGCTGTCTTCCTGTTTGTCCTATGTAGTGTTTTGTGCAGTCCTTGCATGGGACTACATTTGTACACTACATTGGTTTTGCTCATGCTGGGTATTGGGTCCTTCGTTCTGGTGAGTTGTTGTCTGAGAGTGGCTGTTGGTTTGTGTGCTGTTATGAATTCTAGTGGTCGCAGTAGTCTGGCTGTCAGTTCGGAAATACTCTTGATGTATGGTAACGTGGCTAGTCCTTTGGGTTGCGGCATGCCCTCATTCCGTTGTCTTTCCCTTAGGCATCTGTTGATGAAATTGCGAGGGTATCTGTTTTTGGTGAATACATTGTATAGGTGTTCTTCTTCCTGTTTTTGCAGTTCTGGTGTACTGCAGTGTGTTGTGGCCCTTTTGAATAATGTCTTGATGCAACTTCTTTTGTGTGTGTTGGGGTGGTTGCTTTCATAGTTTAGGACTTTGTGTGTGTGGCTTTCCTGTATACCTTTGTGGTGAATTCTCCGTTTGGTGTTCTCTGTACCATCACGTCTAGGAATGGGAGTTGGTTGTCCTTTTCTTCCTCTCTAGTGAATCAGATTCCTGTGAGTGTGGTGGTGATCTGGTGTGTGTTCTCTATTTCTGTGTTTTTAATGATTACAAAGGTGTCATCCACATATCTGACCCAGAGTTTGGGTTGAATTTGCGGTAAGACTGTTTGTTCTAATCTTTGCATTACCACTTCTGCTATGAGTCCAGAGATGGGTGAGCCCATGGGTGTGCCATTGATTTGTTCATAGTTTTGGTTGTTGAATGTGAAGTGTGTTGTGAGGCACAGGTCCAGTAGTTTGAGTATGCAGTCTTTGTTAATAGGTTCAATGTCCTGTTGTCTGTTCTGTATGTCCAGCAGGTTGGCTATTGTTTCTCTGGCTAGGGTTTTGTCAATAGAGGTGAACAGTGCCGTTGCATCGAATGAGACCATGGTTTCTTCCTTGTTTATGTGTATATTTCTGATGATATCCAAGAATTCCTATGTTGACTGTATAGAGTGATCCGCTGATCAGGTGTTTCAGTTTCTGCTGTAGTTCTTTAGCCAGTTTGTGTGATGGTGTCCCTGGTAGTGATACTATGGGTCTGAGTGGGATGTCTGTTTTGTGCACTTTAGGTAGTCCATAGAATCTGGGGGTGTTGTTGCTTACAGGTTTCGTTCTTTGTAGGTCAAACCTGGTTAGCTGTCTGGTTTTTTTTTGTAGGTTCCTCAGTGTGTTGTTTATCCTATTGGTGAGCTGTGGGGTGGGGTCAAACTCCCTCTTTTGGTAGGTGTTGGTGTCTGTAAGTAGTTGTTGCACTTTTTGGATGTAGTCTGCTTTGTCCAGGATGACTGTCATTCTGCCTTTGTCTGCTGTTAGTATGATTATGTTCTTATTGTTTCTTAGTGATTTTAGTGCTTCCCTCTCCTTGGTGTTGAGGTTATGTGTTTGTCTTTTCCTTGTTGTCAGAGGTCCCAGCAACATGAGTTCGACTGGAAGAACACTACTATTATAGGACAAGCCAAACAGAGAACAGCCAGGGAATTCCTAGAGGCATGGCACTCATCCACAGATTCAATCAATAAGCACATCGACCTGGACCCAATATACCGACCACTGCAGCGGACAGCTGAACTGACAACCGGAAGCGGCAGATTCAAACCACTACAAATGCAGGAGGAAAGATCACAGAAGCGCTTCACAGGAGGCTCCCAAGCACTGATGATGTCACCTAGACAGGGGACGAAATGTCTGCAACACACATTCCCAGCTCGGCAAACAGAACCACAACAGTATATTATACACTTTATACATACATGCACTTATGTTCGAGCAAAGGATGTTGACCAATAATCAGGAGTGTAAATTTAGCTAAAGAAAAATTAAAAAACAGCCAAGGGGCACCGAGGCTAAATAGAGTAGTTCAAAAGTATCCCAGTTGAGATCAACTTCACAACACAAAGCACGAATTACTCTGGTTGTGGTTTAGTGCTAAATTTGGTACTTAGGTGACTGTATACCATGAGATGAGCAGCTGTTGCAAATTTAGAATTTTGAGCACTCATTCAAACACGTGCAATTATGTTTAACTATGAGAGAGTCAGATTTTCTGATTCTATTGTCTGTAATATTACAGTATATAATTGGTTGAATTATGGCAGTATGAATAACCTTTTGCTTTTGTTTTAAAGATTGTACAGAGTATAAAAATATTCTTGGAGCTACTGTGACCAGATTTTGTGGCAAATATGGTTTAGTTGATGACTCCATTTACTTCACTCCCAATGATGTGCTGGGAGGTATGCCTTTGCAAGTCGGCCAAAAAGTGAATGTGGTGGCCCAAAAAAATGAGACGTCGGGAGGTTGGAAAGCAGTCAAGGTAGGAGGTGGTCCAAATAATCAATTAGGCCAAAGATTTTGTTCCTCGGATAAGAGTACAATGTCAGGGAAAATCTGCAGCTTCACAAACCTAAAATGGAAGAAAGTGCCCTTTTGTCTGTGAGTGGGACAGGTGTTACCTGGAGTCGGGCTTGATGTCTTTGGAAAGAGTTGAGGTTAACAGCGGGTGCTGCCAGATGCAGAGGTGGGCTGTTGGAATGACCTGTCTCAGTGGTCCAGGGCTACTTGGCAATTGGTTTTAAGGAAATGTTACTGGAGCCTCATGCTCAGTTGCCAAACATACCCATCTCTCCCCCTGACTGTCCCAACCTACATTTACTATTCTGAACCTTTGCCAAGCTGTGGTCTTTACCTACTCCCATTTATAGTCTTATGCTAACACATGCCAGCCCATGCCCCATTCCACCATTTGCCTTCACAATCTCTATATCAATTCACCTCCGTATACACAATGAGAAGATCTCAGAACTCTTGCTGAGATGAAATAAACATTTTCAGTATCCATTGAATCCACTAGTTTTAAAGAATATATGTTCATAAACTCTATTGTGTCTAGTATCCTTCAATTACTTAACCCTTTACAAAGAGAAGCATTTTTATTTATAGCCCCCAAACAATTGATAAGCCTGTGGACCTCTTAATCAAGCACAACCAACAAGCAGTTCAATAATAAATTGAGATCAGTCATACAGCACACTCTCCTCATAGCCTTCAGCTTGTATGAATGACTCTGACACAGAAATAACAAGCAGTTATTTCAATAGTTTAATGACCCACGGCATTTTCAATGCAGATGTTGGTTTGTTCGCTGAGCTGGAAGGTTCATTTTTCAGACATTTCGTCACCATACTATGTAACCTCTTCAGTGTGCCTCCGGACAAAGCACTGCTGGTGTTTCCTGCTTTTTGTTTATATGTTTGAGTTTCATTGAGTTGGTGATGTCATTTCCTATGGTGATGTCATTACCTATTCTTTTTCTCAGGGGGTGGTAAATGGGATCCAAGTCAATGTGTTTGTTGATAGAGTTCTGGTTGGAATTCCATGCTTCTAGGAATTCTCGTGCGTGTCTCTGTTTGGCTTGTCCTAGGATGGATGTGTTGTCCCAGTCGAAGCTGTGTCCTTCCTCATCTGTATGTAAGGATACCAGTGAAATTATTTCAACGAGCCACCGCACACTGCCACACAGAGGAACTACGCTGAGCAGAGGAAAATCACCTGTGTATTTAAAAAAGAATGGGTTCCCAATGAACACAGTCCACTGATTTCTCAGCAACAAACCCAAACAAGCAAACAAAATGCATTCATAAACCTTAGCCGCTCTCCTCTACATCAAAGACATCTCAGAAATGGCTGCCAGACTACTCAGATCCCTTGGCATCATGGTAGCCTACAAACCCATCAACACACTAAAACAGCAGCTAATAAACTTGAAAGACCCTGTACAGGCAGCAAACAAAACTAATGTCATTTTCAAAATACCGTGCAAGAACTGTAACAAACACCACATTGGACAAACAGGCAGAAAACCAGGATACGTGAACATCAACTAGCCAACATCAAAACGACATGACCCTGTCTCACTAGTATCCTTCTATTCAGATAAGGAAGGACATCAGTTTGACTGGGACAACACATCCATGCTAGGACAAGCCAGACAGAGACACGCGAATTCCTAGAAGCGTGGCATTCCAACTAGAACTCTTATCAACAAATACATCAACTTGGACCTCATTTTTATCACCCCCTGAGAAAAAGAATGGGAAATGACTGCAACTAAGGCAATGACATCACCAACCCAAGGAAACCCAAACATATAAATAGAAAGCAGGAAACACCCAGCAGTGCTTCGTCCGGAGGCTCACTGAAGATGTTACATAGTATGGTGATGAAAAGTCTGAAAATGAACCTTCCAGCTCAGCGGGCAAACCTACATCCAGCACCTCAACCTGAGCTACAAATCTTCTCAAAACTGTCATTTTCAATGCATTATGAAACAGTCATTATGATTTTACTTTTTATTTGTTTTAAAGCTCATATTCACGACTGCCTTTAATGGTCTCAAATGGCATGACTTCTCCCAAAAGTGTCCCTGCATCTGCCAATTCTGCCTCTGAAAACAACTCTAGCAGCTTTATACTTCTCCAGAGAACTGCGAAACCCATACATCATGATTTGGGATATCCAGAATAGAGGCTCCAGAGGCATTTTGGTAGATTGGAGATGCCCCCCCCCCCACCCCACCAATACCCACCACCACCTCAGTCTTTGTACAAACCCAAGCCATTTTCTATTCTGATATCCTCTACATTTAAAGTATATTGCCCTAAAAGTTTTAACCACAAATAACTAGATTTGTTCACACTTGATATAGTTCATGAGTTGTAAAATCAAGATGAGCAATATCTTTATTTCAGCACATAGGTTTTGAGTTTTCTTCCATTCTGAAATATCTCCATTCTCTTCCAAAATTAAAAGTAGAAGTTACAATTGCAGAAAATATGAAAAATAGATGGGAAATGCGTCTGTGACAAGAATAGGCCAGGATATGATGTCTTGAGTACTTATTCTTCCACAGCTATGCTGTCCTGTTTACTCATGTTGAATTCTTGGATGTTCCCTACCCCTGACTCTTACAGCATTTCTTTTTAATGCCTGTGTCACCAAGAAATATATCATCATCCATCCTTTCAGGAGAATTCATTGTTAGTTCCTCCCTGTGCAAACCCAAGACAATCTGTTGTCTCCCCACATGTGTGGCTTTGTGTTCCCATAGCACCAAAACAACTGAATCTCCGTTATAAACAGTATCCTCTGAGTAAGAGAATGATGCAATATCACTGCTTAATCTTTTCGACTGCTCTGCAGGCTTTGGCATAATCAACCATCCTCTTCCAAAATTGTACCTTAGTGCAGTTCAAAGCTCCCATTGTTTGATTCTATTATGTAAGCAGGTCTAACTGGAGTGTCTGGCTGGTTTCTCTTCTTACCAATGTGCCATCATCGTGGACATCTATTCAATTATCTGTCCTTGATTTTGTCTGTGAAGAGTCTTGAGGCAATTTTTTCTAAGGATGAAGGAGCTTTATTAGTTAAATTGTTTATGCTGTACATATTGTACAGACCAATTTTTTTTTTAAACACCGATAAATTGGTAACCAGTGTACAAACTGATGCTTCAAATCGTGATCGAGACTGTTTGACCAAAATAATACAAAGCTGATGACATTTTAATTGGTTACTTAATTTTTCAACCAGAATAATTCCCTATTATGTCCAGCTGCAGATATTGTTCATTGTTTGTTTGTTCTGTTGCTAAAGATTTCTTTGTCTACTCTGATATCACTCACATCCCTTATAATTATTTCCACCTGCATAAAAGTTGTTAACAAAAGCTCAGTCGCTCCTGTTCTGGATTGACGTGAGTGCCACCAGAAACACAATGCTCGGATTGAAAAAAATTGTATGAGTTGCGTATTCAGTGAAGCAAAGCAAACTAATACAAAGTTCAGTCTAAGCAAAGTTCTTCATCTTTTGAACAGATTTAACAGGTGGAGTTTTGAAGTCTTCTTTTCCTGCATAGTGTTGTTAGAATGCAAAACACGTTATCCAACACCTATTGGAAGTGTAACACTATAAAAAGGAGAATTGGATGAAAATTTGGAGAAAAAATATTGAGGAGTAAAGGGAGAATGGACAGAATGTGTAGAAATAGGATTCAAGTGCACAGCTCTACGCTAGAGTTGCTGTGTTTCTAAGAATCTCACTGATTTGAATTACCGTGCCTCACCACAATGAAATATCACACCCGAACAAGTTGCATACAGATGTTTCTTTTAATCCTTGAATGACAACAGTTGAGTAAAAATACTGCTGATTGTCAAAATATACTTGTTTGTTTTTATGGTAGTACGTACGTACAGTAAAAAGCCAACCACGTAATTTGTTTGTAATTGCTTTGGATGCAGCCTCATTCCATTTCATTAACTTATAAATGTACCTTACTATCCCGAACTGACGAACCTTTTTCTCTGTCAATTTTGGTAGCATGTAAGGTCAGATAGGCCAATGCTGGAGAATACACTGCAAGGTTTTCACCATTAGGTAATGGCGTAATGTTAGATGAGGTGTGTTTTTGCTTGGTTCAAACATGGAAGGAATTCCCGTGTTCTACCCTTTCATCTCAAGCATGCAAGGAACTCTCCTATACATTTTTGTTATAGTTTCATTTTCCACAGTTATCCTGCTACTTTGAAGCTGCTAGTTTGCCATGTCAAAGTCAGCATGGTACAGGAGTTACTTGGCGATGAGGTGTCCTTAAAGTGAGTGATTTTAAAAAGTTCGGGTAGTTTATTATCACAAAAGGGAAGTGGTGAGGTTCGTAATCTGATCAAACTGATTTGAAAGGTTTTATTATTTTGAAGTGGTGGCAAATTTCTTACAGTTGCCATAATATTCTGATTTGATGAGGCAAGACTTACCAATCTAGATCCAGTATAAAGAATGCCTATCACCCACAGTCGCTCATGTTAAATACAGTTAATTTTTGCCTCTTCCACTAGATTATTTACATTTTTATTAGTTGCAACATTTAAAATGTTGAATTCCTGGTCTAAAAGTATTCCAAAATTATTTACAAAAGTAAATTGGGTAACTGCCTAAGTTCTCAAACCAGTTTTGGATGCAACTGTTTTTAATCTTAGCATTATAGAATCATGTCTGAATTTATGTTTTGTAGATCAGTTGCACAAATTATATATTTCAGTTGTTAAATGAGGATTTAAATTGCAAATATGCAAGATCAGATGATTGAAAGCTTGAATTGATTTTGTTGATTTGTACATTTTTTAATTTAGGTGGAACCTGTAACTAATCAGTGGGAGGAGGATGATGATACTTGCAGTGCATACACATGCTCTCCAGCAGAAAAAGAAACTCATTACCTAATGGGCAATGTAACTTCATGCACCAAGGATGGTGGCTACATTAATGAAACTATTTACTTCTCCATGGCAGATGTGTGTGAAGGTACAAGTGCAGCCCTTTTTTTTGTTGTGTAAAGGTTGCACACAATTAGCTTCCAACTTCCTTCACTGCCAGTTGTATCTTTGAAGGTCCACAGCATGTTTTATTTAAAAGGAACATGTATTGAATGTAAGGCATGTCCAAGCTTTATAAATTGATTGTACGTTCATTTTTGTCAGTAATTGCTCCATTACTGACCTGAAAGTCTTTTCTAAAGAAGTGCGTAACTCCCTGTTCTTTGGGTAAGAAATGGGAAAGATCATGTAGGATTACTTTTCTCAGTTAGATGGAGTAAATCTGCTGGAAAGAATATCTGTGTAGAATGCTTCCAGCTCAGTGACCTGCACACACAGTTGTGCTAGGTGGGGAAAGTCGGTAGCAGACCATTAGTGCTAAATTACAACTGCATTCTAGAAATAAAAATTGCAGTGCAGAAATGGTTTGCTTAGCTCAATCAGCCAATATAACCTTCTGTGTAGACTGAATCCCAATCTCTCCTCAGACATGCAGCACTTTCTGGTGTTTGTTTTTTCCTCATGCTTCTGAGAAGAGTGCTTGGATTTACGAAATGTATTATGTTGTCTCCCGTCAGCAATAATCAAATGTAGTTCTATTCCACATGACCTAGTTTCTGCTGCAAAGAAAATCCAACTGAAGAAGGTAGTAGACTCCCTACAGTGTGGAAGTAGGTCATTCGGCCCAACGAGTCCACACAAACCCTCTGAAGAGTGGCCCACCCAGACCCACCCTGCACTCTATCCCTGTAACTCTACATTTCCCATGGCTAATCCACCTAGTCTGCATATTTTTGGACTGTGGGAGGAAGCCCACGCAGGGACAGGGAGAATGTGTAAACTCCACACAGTGAGTCGCCCAAGGGGTGGAATTGGACCCAGGCCCCTGGTGTTGTGAGGTAGCCGTACTAACCACTGTGCCACTCGTTGTAACCAAGAAATCCAGTAGGGAATTATGAAGAATTTACCTCACTTGTGGTTGCAAGAACGTAGAACATGTGGGAACTGGGAATATTTGAAACGAAGAGTACAAGGTAAGTATTGGAGTGAGAAGGGATTAAAGGATTATGTTAATATTGTTAGGTCAGCAAAGGGAGAAGGAGGCTTGAGTATGCCACAACTTCATAAGAAATTAAATTAAATCCATAGCAAGATGCAAGATATGGTCAGAAGGTGTAGTATCTGTGTGAGCAAAGTTGAGGAACCGTTAAGGGGAAAAAAACAGGCTCTCTAGCTGCAGTCTGGATGATAAATGAGGAGATAGAGCATGTAGGAAAGGCACTATTACAATAATCATGGGGATCTTCAATATTTAGATGGACTGGAAAAATAGATTGGTCGTGGTCCCCAGGAAAAGGACATTCCACAAGTTCTATGAAATGCTTTTTTGGAGCAGCTTGCAGTAGAGCCCACTATGTAATTGGTATTTCTGGACTTAGCGATGTGTAGTTAGGCAGACTTGATTAGAGAGCTTAAGGTGAAGGAACCCCCTCGGGACAGTGACCAGAATATGAGCGGAAATCTCTCTGCAGTTTGAATCAGATGTAACAGTATTACAATTGAGTAAAACTAACTATGAAAACATGAGGGAGGAGCTAGCCAGAGTTGATTGGAAATGGAGCCTAGCAGAGAAGATGGTGTAGTAACAATGGCAGGAGTTCGAGGGTAATTCAGGTGGCACAGCAGAAATTCATCGCAAGGAAGACTAAAGAAATAAAGGGGAGTAGAGGCAACTATGGCTGACCAGGGAAGTTAGGGACAGCATAAAAGCAAGAAAAAGCATAGAGTGGTGAAGATTAGTGAGAAGCTTTTACTGTTTTTTTTAATTATCCTCTGCTGGTCTTAAAGGGTGAGAAGATGATATGAGGATAAACTAGCTAGTAATATAAAAAAGATCTTTTCAGACACATCGAGTAAGAGTGGACATTGGACCAGTGGAGAATGAGGCTGAAGAAGTAACAATGGGGAGCAAAGAAATGCTGGAGGAACTGAATAGATACTTTGCATCAGTCTTTGTGGAAGGCATCAGTAGCATAACAGAAATTCAAGAAAGTTGAGGGGTAGAGATGAGTGTTGTGGCCTTCACTACAGAAAAGGTGCTGGGAAAGCTGAACGGTTTGAAGGTGGGTAAATCACCTGGACCAAACTGATTACACCCTCTAATTCTAAAGGAGATGCTGAGGAGCTTATTGAGGCACATTGGTGATCTTCAGGAATCACTGGAATTGGGAGAGGAGTGGAAAATGGCTAATGTAACTCCTCAGTTTAAGAAGGGAGGGAGGCAGAAGGTAGGATGTTACAGGCTAGTTTGCCTGACAGTGGTCATTGGCAACATTTCAGAGTTCATTATTAAGAACAAGTTTGCAGAGTATGTGGAAGTGTATGGTAAAATAGGGCTGAGTCAGTACCACTTCGTCAAAGGGAGGTCATGCCTGATAAATCTGTTTGTATTCTTTGAGCAAGTTTGAAAAGAAAGAGCCAGTGAATGTGGCCTGTTAGGATTTTCTGGGCTCCTTTTGACATGATCTGCCCAGGACGCTGCTAAATAAGTTAAAAGGCCTGTTAGGGATAGAAGATTAGCTGACTGAGAGAAGCAGATTCAGGATAAATTAGTCTTTTTCAGGATAACTAATGTGGTTCCACAGGGATCAGTATTGGACCACAAATATTCAAGTTATATGTTAATGATCTGGACAGAGGAACTGAGGGCATTGTTACTAAGTTTGCCAATGACACAAAGATAGGTGGAGGGACACGTATTATTTAGTAAGCTGCAAAAGGACTTGGATAGGCTAGGAAAGAGGGAAAGAAATGGCAGGTGGAATACAATGTAAGAAACTAAGAAGTTATGCACTTTGATAGGAAGAATAGAGGTGTAGACTATTTTCTAAATGGTACAGACTTCAGAAATCTGAAGCACAGGGGACTTGGGAGTTCCAGTTCAGGATTCCCTTAGGGTAAACTTGCAGGTTTAGTTGGCAGTTAGGAAGGCAAATACTCTGCTAGCATTCATTTTGAGAGGATGAGAATATAAAAGCAGGGACGGACTGCTGAGGCTATTACAAGTCTCAGATCAGACTGCACTTGGAATATTTTTAGCAGTTATGGATCCTATAACTAAGGAAGGATATTCTGGCCGTGGAAGTGATCCAGAAGATGTTTATAAGAATAATCCCAGGAATGAAGAGCTTGTCATGTGAGGGCGACTCTGAATTTGTAATTGATGGAGCTTAGAAGAATGAGGGGGAAACTTATAGAATACTGAGAAGCCTGCATAGAGTGAATGTGGAGAAGCTGTTTCCCTTTGTAGGAGAGACTTTGAGGGCATGGCTTAACAGTGAAGGGACAACCCTTTAGGTCTGAGATGAGGAGGAATCTCTTTAGCCAAAGGGTACAGAATCTGAAGAATTCATTGCTACAGAGAGCTGTGGAGGTCAAGTCATTGAGTATCTTTAAGGCAGTGATAAGTTCTTGATTAGTAAGTGGATCAAGAGTTACAGGGAGAATGGGATTGAAAAATATTGTCAAATAGGAGAGCAGACTCAATGGGCTGAATGGTCTAATTCTGCTCCTATAACTTATTCTTAAAAAATTGATTGGTCTGAATGTCTGGTTTTCATGCCCAACATTTTGTTTCTTCCTTACATGCTTTAGTTCCTTTCACCACCAGAGTCACAGAAACAGTGCTGTCTGGAGCTGTGGCTGAGGTTGTGAAGGCAAAAACAAAATCAGTTGCAAGAGTTTGTCTTTAATTTACAATTGACATCACACAGAATAAATCAACATCAGATTTTCTTTATATTACTTTTAGCTTTGGAGTTCGTGAGTCAATTTTTGTCACAAATGAATGATGAACAAAAGTAAACCAAACATAATTAAACTACTTGTTGTCTCATTTGGAGCCACGCGCGCACACAAAATATTAAAACTATCTCCATGTGCTAGCTACAGGTGCCTGTCTAGCCTTCAGTTTCATTCCTTTATGCTGTGTGAGGGTCTTGCTGCCCAGGCAGGAAACTAGCTGGACTAAATATATTTTTGTGCTCCACACAGACTTGTGATAACTTCTAATTTGAGGTGTAACGGATGTGACACTCGAGGTCTGGGGTGGCACAGCTAGTTAAGAACATAATCTTATGTCACTTCTAGGCTGATTGCAGAGCCTTTTTGACGGTGGTAAGAGTGCAAAGTGAATAATTTGCAGTTTAAAAACACTGCCAATCCACAAATGAAAATCATCTGAAAGTAAATTATGAAGGCTTGCTTAGAGTACTTCTATTTGGGTCACTGAGAATCTTGCTCACATCTATTTGGACCAGTTTAAGTACATGAGTAAAAAGTGCTACTGATTTATTTTCCAGGTTTTCAGCCATATAAGGGTGACTGGGTACAGGCCCAATACTCTATTGAACCAACAACTTGGAAAAGCCAAGCCTACTGCCTGAAACCACTTCGATATAAAAGAGTTGATAAAGTAAGTACTAATTAAAGATGCAAAGACTCTTATTTCTTTTTTTAAAAAAGCAGCTGAAACAAGTTGCAGTTTAAAAACATAAATTGAACTAATAATGTAGAGCAGCAGGTCATTTATATTTGAAAGCTTTTGAGTTGCTGTTCTTCGTATTGGAATGTTTAGTAAAATATTTTTGCAGATGTAAATATCTGTTGGGTTTACAGCAAGACCATTTTTGCATGCCCGGGACACACTCCAGATACTTCAATTTACGTTTTGCTTTTAAATTTCAAACTTACCTTCACTAAACCCTGTATCTTTTAACACTTCTGCTCTCCCTTTTAACAAGCAACACAATTTAGTCAGCCATGCCTTCCTTTTGTTTTAAGTGAAGGATTATAGAGCTAAAGGAGAGAATGCATAAGGAAAATACCAAGATGATACCAGAACTGCAAAATCATATCTATTGAAAGATGAACAGGCTCAGTCTTTTCTGAGGGATGAGTTTAAAGAAGTATTCAAAATTACTGAAATATTTCAAAAGACAAGAGACAGAGTTCACTTGTGGAAACCTCTCTACCCGAGCGCAAAAAGAAATAACAGACAAAACTTTGTGATTTGTCTGACATCACATAGCTACTATAGTTTTTTATATCAGGGACCCTGAGAAATTACTGTGGACTATCTCTCCTCCTTGGAGTGGGAGATGAGATGACAAATTAGTTTTAACGTATCAAATTGCTATGGATGCTAGAAAACCAAAACCTCAGAAAAGGATTTGGATAAACACTTGAAAAGGAAAAATAAGTCGCTGGGCTTTGGTTAAAGAGTGGGTTGGTGTGGGACTAATTATTAGAAAGAATTATCAAAGCAAATTAACATTGTTCTATGCTTTAAGATTTGATAACTGTGTGTGAAGTCTAATTGCTGGTGTGAGGAATAGGAGTGAGAAATTTGGTGCCTTAAATTTGCTTCGCTAGTCTGTAAGACCATTGTTGATCTGTGTGGCATTGACTACACAGTCTAACCCAGCCTCAAATATCAATGATCCCATCTCTCTTGCTCCCGAGGGGACCCAGTTTTAAATACCAATGAGCATCTGAGACAGGAATTTTCTCCCAATAGCCAACTTAAGTGGGAAACCCCAGATTATGAAGATGTGCAGTACTCTAGCATAGAATAGAATAGTTATTTATTGTCACTTGTATTTTTACTGAAAATACAGCGAAAAGTGTTTAAGTTGCCATACTCCAGTGCCTATATTAATAACAGAAATTCAGGGTGTAGGGATCTGGGTGTTCTTGTGCATAAATTACAATAGTTTAATATGCAGGTACTGCAAGTCCCTAGGGATGCTAATAGAATGTTATCATTACTGGAATGGGCAAGCTGGCTTGTGAAGAAAGGTTGAACAGGCTAGGCTTGTATCTAATAGAATTTAGAGTTAGAAATGACTTGATTGAAACATAATAGGATCCTGAGGAATCTGAGGGGTAGATGTGGAGAGGTTGTTTGTCACTGTTTAAAAGTCAGGGGTTGTCCACTTAAAATAAGAGATAAAGCAATTTTTTCTCCACTGAGGTTTTCTGTAACTCCAGTCACTATGCAGTCATCAGCACTTGAGCTCCAAGAATGCACCTGGAACGATTTCCTTAGATGCATCCACTCACAACCCAGATGCCCAAGACAATAGTTCTGGTACCTGTACCCCAACAAGATCATGACACTGTTCATGACTTTTCAAGGGCCATATTAGGGCCATATTCTGGGCAAGTTTCCCCAGTTTGTTACTGTTCAGACAGAATACCCAAAATTGATAATCTCTTGGGTGAGGAGAGATGAACTGACCCCATCCCTCGTTATTCACCCATTCTTGGGTAGGTTGCAGCAAGGTTAAGTTAGAGAGGAGTCCTTTCCTAGTGCACACCTTCTTCCAGATGCAAATGCACTTGGGTTGAAAAATGCCAACAAAACAGGCTTTTTTGAATTACAAGAAGTGTAACTTTATGAATGACTGTACAAGAAAATATAATACAGCGCAAACACAGTAGAATTAAGAGATTAATCCAAAAAGATGAAAGGTTTTAAAAGACAGAGATAGGAATCAGTCTCTGACATGTTAGCAAAAAGCATTTAATAGAATGTCGCATCTTTTGTAGTGGAGATTACTGTTAGTGTTCACAGTGGTAGATGAAGTCAGCCTCACGATCTTTAGTTGTGCAGGTTAGTTGAGTTTCTGTAGTTCTGCCACCTTTTGATTAAGATTGCATTCCATGATTCTGGATGAGGCAAGAGTCCTTCGTTGCCTGATTCTCTCTTTTTTTTTTTACTGACTTCCAGCACTTAGTGTCATAAGGTCTTTACCTACACCACATTGACCAAGAGTTATTTCTTCAACTGTGACCTTTACAGCACACCAACAGGCAGTATGTACATGAGAATGTTCGGCCCCACCAGTCCACTGCAGTAGAGTTCAAATTGGCTAATAGCTGTCCTTGTGTATGCCTGGAAGGTAAAAACAAGTCTGGAAGAAGTGGCTTACTACCAAGAGAGGAGAGATAGTTGTCCCCACTTGTCTTTTCTTGTTAAGTCTTATCCTGTTTCCCTGATAATTTACATACACAACATTCCATTGGCTTCACTTTGCCAGACAGTCACTGAATTCTCAAGGCAAGTCATATTAGATCCAAAATGTTGACTGCTTTTCTTTCTCTACAACTGCTGATATTAATGTCTTCGATTTTGCTCTTCCACACATGTGGAATCTTTGTAGTTCCTTCTAAGTTCACCTCTCAGAAATAAATCCAATCAGTTCATTCTCCATTAAGCATATCTTCAAGCTTTTGGTATCATGCTTTTGAATATTTGTTCTTTCATACTCCAGTGTGACTATACATTTTACTTAATATGGCTACCAGAATTGTACACGGTGTGGTCTAATAGTTGCTGCTAAATTTATGCTTTTGCAAACAATGTTACTGCTCAATGGGAATAAAATTACATTCTGCACAACCTGGAAACAATATTTGTGTTGGTAGAAAATTTCTCGTGTAACTTTTCATATCTGCACAACTGGTCAGAATGAGTATTATTGTTGCATTTCTTGTTTGAAGGTACCAATAACTCAAATTCTTCATCGAGGTGGTGTAGTGGATGACATTATATTCTTCACTCTTGATTCTCTCCGAATGCCGCAACTTTATGTGCCCAAAAAAGATGATTTGGTTAATGTAGTGATTATTGAAAGTAGTCAGTCTTTATACCAGTGGAGAGCTTTATGCATTGGACCTGCAGACAAAGAAAGGTATGCTATAATCAAGCCTCACAATTATACTGATGTGTTTGCCAAATGTTTGTTCACTCACTTGTTTTTAAATATTACCATTCGGAATGCTTTCTGTACTGTTCTGTCAAATGGACTGTTGGTCCAGTATAGGTTAACAGGAATGTTTGATCTTTCTTCCTTTTGTTTCATGAGACATTGCTATCACTGGTAAGGCCAACACTTGTTGCCTGACCTCAATTTCCCTTGAGAAGATGGTGGTGAGATGCCTTCTTGAATGCCTGGAATCCATCAGCTATAGGTACTCTGGGTATAATTAGGAAGAGTATTCCAGGATTTTGATCCAGTGAGAAATGAAGCAGCAATACTATTCCCCATCAGGTGGCAGTGTTCCCATGTATCCACTGTCCCTGTTGTTCAAAGTGCTACTGGTCACAGATTTAAAAGGTGCTTGAAAGAGTCTTGGTGAATTGCTGTAGCGCAACTTCTGTGAGTTGCAAACTGATGTGTCAGTGGTGGAAGAGTGAATCCTTGTTTCAGAATTTTGAGTTGTGAATGGTACTGGGCCTTCTGCAATCACCAGTAAACATACTTATTTCTGACCCCCTGATGAGGGGGACATCATTGAAATAGTTGAAGATTTTTGGTCCTAGGACACAAACCTGAGGATCTCCTGCACTGATGTTCTGGAACTGAGAGCCACAAACAACCATCTTCATTTGTTCCAGTTATGACTGTAACCAGCAGAGTGTTTCTCAGTGATTCCCATTGACTTCATTCGTTAAATGGTACTTTGACAGCAAAGGAGCTCTCACTTCCCTTCTCCCGTTCAGTTCTTATGGCCCAATTTTAACCAACTCTATAATGAGGTCAGGAATCAAGGCTCCCTGCCAGAACCCAAACTGAACATTAGTGAGCAGGGTATTGCTTTGTCTGCTATTTGATAGCACTGTTGACAACTCCTTGCATCGTTTTGCTGACAACTGATGGAGTGCTAGTTGACCAGATTGGATTTATCCTGCTTTTTTATGGGTAGGACATAACTGGACAATTCTCCACATGTTAACTTGATGCTACTGATACAGCAGTGATGGGACAACTTGACCAGGGCAGTGGCTTTTCTTTGTCCATCACTCCGAGACAATTATTTGCATCCTTATATAGTGCATTGAGTTGGTTGAAGACTGGGATCTGTGAAACTGGAGACCTGAGCAGGTGCTGGGATGGATCATCCACTCTCCACTTACTGATAATGATTGCAAATGTTTCAGCCTTGCCTCTGGACTGATGTGCTGGATTTTCTCCTGCATTGAGGATTGAGGAGGCTCCTCCTTGGGTTAGTTGTTTAAATGTGCTGTTATGTAGGCTTCATTTTTTTTTGACAATTGGTGAAAATGGATAGATTTAAAGTTCTGTGGAAACCAGGATTGTTTTGTTTTTTACTATAAGGTCACTTTGGAGCATTTTTAACAAGGCATTTCTTGGGAATCACTTAGTTTCAGCCAATTGCTAGACTTGTTTGTTGGAGGTCACCTGCCTCAGCTTAAAGCTCCCAGAGAGCTGATATCTGTTTAAAAGTATCTTAGATGCAGGTGGAGTTGGTGTCCAACCAGCTAAAGGAAAGAAACTTCCCAGCTGAACTCATCTGTTCTTGCATTCTTGTGCTTTCAGTGTGGTATCAGGAAAAAAAACTAACTTGGTTTCTGGCATGAGGGTATTTGTCTTAATATTTCCTGAACAAATGTAATGTCAAAAATAATATAGATGATTAAATTGAATATATCACCTGAACCCTGTGCTTTGGTATTTCACTTTTTTTTAAAACAGAAATCCAGACATCTGTTGAGTCTTTGAAATAAATGCCAAAGACTGTTGTACATCCAGTGATCTGTGATGTCTATGATCTGTTCCAATTTGCCAAAACTCCAGAATGGCAGCTATCTGAACAGTCCACATCTTATACTTTTTGTCTTCAAGAACTAACCATTATTGGCCGAAAGTGTTTTTTTTTCCAAAGCGAATGTCCTATTTTCCTTTACCTAGTGTGTACATCAGGTTATTCTGAAGTAAAATATTTGTATTCGTAAATATTTGTACATTTATAACTGTACTCTATTAACCAGTTTGGCATATTCATTGAATGTGTTTTATCTTGTAATAAATCAGAATAATTTTGCTTCTGTTAAAGAAACCTGGATGATCAGTCTTTTTATTTAAAACCTAATATAAAATTGGCCTACAGAGCTTTGATCTGATCTACTGGTTGTGAGATTGTATAGCTCTACCTTTTTTATACCTCTTCCTCTGTTGGACATGCATGAAATCCTGTGTTATGGCAGTCACCAGGTTGATACCTCACTTCATTTATCATTGCTTCTCTAATTTGCTTCTTTATTTTCAGAAAAGTGAACATTTTCACACCTTGTGGTCTTTTGTTTTTCCTAGAGACCTCTGTACGATAATGCTAATTTAAAGTTCTTCACATTATACCAAAGATTTTAGGCTTAATGTTTTAATGTGATACTATAGTGCATAAACAAGCTTTTGAAAACTAAACATTCTTTCCTTACAGAAAAAGAGCTAAAGTAAGCAATTAGGAGTTTTATAGCATTTAACCAGTTGCTGAAATGTAGAATATTCTAATAGATTCTTTCCTTTTGCCATTTATATAGTTATCCTTAAAGGCAAAGTGGATACATTAAAAACAAGTAATTAAAAGGTATAGAAATAGGGTTGAAGAATGAAAATAAGTGGATAGATGTTGCAGAGAATTGGCTTGATTGGCCGCACTGCACTTTGCAAAATTTTGTTTTCCCCTCATTTTTATTTTAAGTCAATCATTGCTGTGTACATTGTGGAAATTCACACCTCTGAAATGTTAACACAATGGTTAATTACAATGCTAAATTATTCTCCGTTAATTTGAAAAATGTATCCACATTTCCATGGAATCCACAGGGTCAAGTTGGACCATTTTATGACGTCTTATTTGTGTTCTGAAAGAATATATGCCCAAGTTATTTCTTCCTAGAGGGACAGGGCCAGGCTAGAGTTGTGGACTATTGCCCCTCAGAGTAGGTCCATATAATATAATGGTGTCTTAAAGCTGCTCAAAAAGATATTCATGTGCTTTTTTTTCCCCAAAGATTCAACTTATGGACTTTCAAACAAAGAAGTCAGGCACCTGTTCATCTATTTCAAAGACTCAACAGATCTGAGTTTTTAAATGTGAAATACCAATATCGATCTTTTAATTTAAAAAAACTACCTGTAGTTGTTGCAGCTCTCCAAGTTTTTCCCAGTAAATGCCCTATGATGCTGCACATATAATTTATCCCACGTAGCTCTACTTGTACCATTTTTATAGGGAAGCATGATGAATAGTACACTAGAGCTGAACTATTGGGATATCCTTTCCATTCTGGTTCAAAACCTCTAAACAAATCATGTCTCAGAATTTCTTTGTATTCCTTCTCTCTACCATTTGTTTCTTCCATCAATTTAATATTTCAGTATTGTACGTCAGTAAGATAGAAAACTATAGAATTCTCACCATTCCTGTCTGCAGCAATTCAGCTACAACTGATTTCTTGTCCTCATTACCCCATAACTGTATAAGTCTTTACAGATTATTTGAAAAATGTGGTGCTAGAAAAACACAGCAGGCCCGGCAGGATCCGAGGAGCAGGAGAATCGATGTTTCAGGCATAAGCCTTTCTTCCTCATTCCTGAAGAAGGGCTTATGCCTGAAACATCGATTCTCCTGCTCCTCGGATCCTGCCGGGCCTGCTGTGTTTTTCCAGCACCACATCTTTCAACTCTGGTCTCCAGCATCTGCAGTCCTCACTTTCTCCTTTACAAATTATTTGACCACATTGTGAAATAAAATCAAGTTTAAACCTGTCTGTCATATGGCCAGCTCCTATGTGACAATACTTGTTTCTGTGTAACTCAGGTTTTGCGGAAACTGTCCACGGGCTATCTAAGATGAAACAGAATGATAAATTGAATTCAGTACAGACTGTGTTTAAGAACATGCAAAAAGAACATTTTCATACAGTCTTTCAGATTGAGAAAGTTGTGTTGAACAAAATTGCAGTGCAAAACAAAGTGCATGAAGTGAACAGCATTTTAAATCGTACTAAGTTTTCTTCCTCTTCTGGTTGTTTGGGGATGTGGAAGCCATTATTTTGACTTCCTTTTTTTGCATTTCCTTAGCTTTTTCTCTTGGTTAGGAATGATTGTGTGTCATATTTCTCTATTGCTGCAAACATTAAGTGTGTCTAACCTGCATGCTATCACACATGGTTTTCAAACAGCAAGAGGATATACTTTTTTTCGGGGGGTACTGGAATATACAGTGACCTTTTAAAGCAATTTTCAGTATCAGTTCCTATTTTTATATCAGTTCAAATGACATAGATTAGTCTGCTTGTTATTTACTTTGGTTTTAATTATAAAAAAATTTAATTACTGACAGAAAAAACTGCTTTTGTTTTGTAGGCAGCGATATCCTGTAGTTTGGGATCAGTCTTCAGGCAATATTCAGTAATGTCCCTGGACCAATGTTTGAATAATTCAGGGAGTATAATGTGTTGTTGTAATAGACACAGCTTGCATTTGACCCCACTATTAAAGCATGTGACTAGATAGATGTGCCATTGAGATGGCTTTCATAGAAAATCTTCTTGTAAGCTTTAACTATAACATGGCATTCCCAAGCTGCGACTGTTTCCCATCATCTGTTTATCTTTGCTGTCTCCAGTATTTAATTTATTACTCAAATTAACTTGGGTATCACAAACTTTGAAAATTTATTCAAAACAATTCCTCCAGCACATCGCAAAGCAACATCGGCACTTCGGGCCATGTGATTTCCTTTTCTCCCTTTTTTCAGTATTTTCCAAATCCCACCAGATATTGTCTTCATACTGTTCTGTAGCCCAATCATCTTCACCCTGTCCGTGCATAATATTTTTGTGTGTTTTATGATGTAATCTTCTAGTTTGTGGTCATGCCTCCAACTGACCCCACCAGGTCGAATTGTGCATATGGAAGACATGTCCATGGGTCACAAAGACAGGAAATCACTGCCTTTTTGAGCATTAGAAAATTTGTCATAAGGTTAATAAAAGGTTGATAGGATTTGGAGTTTGAGTCATGAAGGCCAGCATCTGTGGTGGTGAAGAAATTCAAATAGCACAGTAAAAATGGCATTGGACCAAACCAAATATTACACAATCTTATACTGTGCCACAGAATAAACTGGTAAAGTCTAATGAACTCTTCACACCAGATAATATTTAATATTTTCGAGCATCCCTTTCCTTCTTGAAGAGAAGACTCTATTCTATTAAAGAACATAGGGTCATTCAGCATGGAAACAGGCCCTTCAGTCTAACCAGTCTACGTTGAACATAATTCCAAACTAAATTAGTCCCACCTGCCTGCTCCTGGCCCATATCCCTCCAAATCTTTCCTATTCATGTATCTATCCAAATGTCTTTTAAACATTGTAATTGTACCCACATCCACCACTTTCTCAGGAGGTTAATTCCACAGGAGAACCACCCTCTGTTTAAAAAAAACATTGCCCCACATCTTTTTTAAATCTCACTCTCCTCTCACCTTACAAATGTGTTCCCTTGATCTTGAAATCCCCCATCCTAGGGAAGTGACAACTACCATTAACTCTATCTATACCTCTCACTACTTTATAAGTGTCTGTCAGGTCACCCCTCAATTCTTGCGCTCCAGTGAAAAATGTCCCAGCCTATCCAACCTTTCCTTATAACTCAAACCTTCCATATCTGCCAACATGCTGGTAAATCTCCTCTGAACCCTCTTCAGCTTGATAATATCCTTCCTATAACTGGGCAACTAGAACTGAACACAATATTCCAGAAGAGGCCTCACCCGTGTCCTGTATAACCTCAACATAAAGGATAATTTATACCCATCTTAGATTCTGATTGTACTCCTATAATCTTCATTTGCCAAAGCTTGTGGAACTGAATGTGCTTCCATAAGCAACATTTTCACAGCTTCATAATTCTCCATGAAATATCGCTTGAGCGTCTGCGAGAACAGATCTAAACTTAAGATCAGTCAAAGAGATTGTTGTGTTATGTTTGTGTTTTTCTGATATTGTTATCACACAAGTTGAGTATTTCCACATCTGACGTTTCTCACTCTGCCTTTCTCCATCGTCTCTCTCCATATCTCACCTCTGGCCTGTTCCTCCATAAAATTAGCAACTTGTTCCTTGAGGTGTCCCATTCTATCTATAAAAAAGACAGCTGCTCCCTGGAGGGACATGTATATAGCCTTTAAGATTAACACGATATATTTTCAAGTATTAAAGCTACATTTTATTAGTAATTGAAATTGTGTGAATTACATTTGGAGTAGTTACATAAGTTGGTATATTCATAATGCCCAATTGCAAAGAATTTCTCCAGTTTAAATAAAGCTGTATTTCAAATATACATAACACAACGCAACAGAAGGTACTGATGCAAAAGCCAGTCTGGGGAGAAAATTGCAATTTCCAGTAATGTAGCACTTTCATATTTGGCTGTTTTTCAGTTCATCAGTTTCTGCAATAACAAGCAAAGATCTTGACCCTATTGACTTGGAGTTCTTTCACAAAGAAGGATTGGAAGTTACAAGGAAGATTGACTTTGGTACCATCAGACAAGGAGAGAAAAAAGACTTGGTGGTGTGGATTGAGTAAGTTAATGTGAAATAGAATGTTGAGTATCTTCAGAAAAACCACAAATAAACCTCAATATTACAGCTTGTATATACATTGTTGAATATGCTTTCATTTAGTCAGCATACAGTTTCCATACATTGGCTGTTTTTGTTTTACTAAAATTATTTTCCCCTCTCAAGAATGTTTATAAGTTTCAATGCTATCTTGTTAACTTTGAAGCCTTTAGAGGAAAAAGTGGATTGGAATCCCTTGGTTAATAGCACAGTTGGTGAAACTCCACCCCAAGGGGTTCACGCTCTCCACCATCTTTGTCTAGGGCAGCTAGATACTTCACTAATCTCGACTGCATGTGCAACATTTAATCAATTGAATTTAACAGTTGAAATACAACCGCCAATCACAGTGTTAGGTGCTTTTTAAGAGTATATGTGCCATTTCTTTTGGTGCCAGCTCAGTTATTAATTTTAAATCTGAGGTAGAGTGATGTTTGTTAATTGAAGGCATTGAGGGATATCTGCAAAGGAGACTATGTAAAATAACTTTGCATATCAAACATAATTTTATTGAATGGCAGAACAGGCACAACAGTCTAAATGCCCTGTTCCTATGTTCTTGCAGTGTACTATCGAATAAACAGTTGTATTTTAACAGTAGCATTGAGGGTACAAAATCATGCAGGAAGTATTTGACCAAACTGAATTGAATGAGTCAGATTTGAGAAGTGCTGTCACTTGAGTCTGAAAACTTCTGGGCACCTTATTAAATGTGTGTGGTTTTCTAACTCTCAAAGTAATGGAAGGGGTGATATAAGTTGTATTTGTATAATCGATGATCCTTTTATTTATTTTATTTCTGTCATTTTCTGATTTCAGGAACAAAGGAAAGGAGGCACAGAGCCTTTTAAAGTATAAGCTGGCGGGATGGGAGAGAGACAATCAGTTCTTTATGACATCCCCCCAATTACTCACTGCCTCTGAAAATGGATCCAAACAACAGACACACACTAAATTTGCATCTAACGGTAGAATGACTCAATCCCAGTCATCATGTATGGCCCTTGGCTCTTTCCTGCCCAGAGTATCAGATCAGCAAGATTCTAAGCTTCCCAGTGTGACCTTTGATCAGAAGAATGTATCTTCACCTCCGGAAAGAACACCATCCAAGCAAGATGGTTCACTCAATTCACAAAGCTCTCGAGATGATAAATTCCTGAATAATCTATCATCAGCCTCTGCACGTTGCATAACTCAGCTCGGTTGTCTGCAAACTCTTGATGATGCTCATGTAAAATGTGAAAAGGTGACGCACGAGCTCAGCCCAAATGAAGGAATTGGTGAAAGTCTGCTGCACATATTACCTGGTGGAAAAGCCTACATAAAACTCATGTGTGAAGCAAAGTAAGAGTTTTACTATTGAAGATTAATTGTCAAGGAGAATATTGATGCACAAAACTATCTATTGTTTAAAAATAGCTAGATCAAACTTTAATTCTTCCAATATACTTGAATTTCAATATATTTATGATCCACAAAAAATAATAGCATAGAAATTGAAAGTCTCGGCTAATTTAGGGTGAATGTGAAAAAAATCCTATTTTTCTTTCTGGTTTTAAATGTATAAAACGCCCCAAAGTAGATCAGGGAATTCCTACTTTCTAGTTTGGTAATGGTTGACCAGTCTTTTTTCCGCATTGGTGGAACACAAACTGGAGCATCAGTTACATGTTGCTGCTGAGCAGCTGCTGCATGATAACACTGTGGATGACACCGTCCATCACTTTACTAATGATTGAGAGTAGACTGATGGGGGTAGTAATTGGCCAGGTTGGATTTGTCCTGCTTTTTATGTACAGGACATACCTGGGCAATTTTTCATATTGTCAGGTAGATGCCAGTGTTGTAACTCTACTGGAACAGCTTGGCTAGGAAATGACAAGTGCTGGAGCACAAGTTTTCAGTAATATTGTTGGAATGTTGTCAGGGCCCATGGGCTTTGCTGTATCCCCAACTGTGTCGTGATATCACATGACATGAATCAAATTGGCTAAAGACTGGTATCTGCAACGCTGGGGACCACTGGAGGAGGCAGAGTCAGATCATCTACTTGGCACTTCTGGCTGAAGATTGATACAAATGCTTCAGCTTTACCTTTTGCACTGATGTGTTAGTCTCTTACATCATTGATGATGGGGATAATTGTGGAGCCGCCTCCTCCTATGAGTTGTTTAATTGTCCACCCCCATTCATAACTGGATGTGGCAGGACGGCAGTGCTTAGATTTGCTCCATTGCTTGTGGGATCGCTTAGTTCCTCTATGACTTGCTGCTTACGATGTTTGGCATGCAAATAGTCCTGTTTGATAGTTTCACCTGCTTACTTTCAGGTTTTGCTTCTGACATGCCCTCCTGCACTCTCCACTGAAGCAAGGTTGATCCCCTGCCTCAATGATAGTGGTTGTTTGGGGGAATATGCTGGGCTATGAGGTTGCACATGGTGCTGGAGTTCAATTCTGTTGCTGTTGATGGCCCACAGCACCTAATGTTGTCCAGTCTGAGTTGCTAGATCCAGTTGCTTGTGTGTCCATTTCACCTCAGATTCTCTTGGGGAAACTAATGACATGGGATGGTTTTGAACTACTTTGTTTTGCTATTGATAGCACTTTTTGCAAAGTAGTTGAAGTGTGTGAGTTGTGGATGCAGGTTGAAATGTGCAATTTTAGCAAGCTGGGACATCCAGCAACAACAAGCTACAGTAGCATTCCAGCTTTCATCTTCATAGACCTGTTGCAACAAGTAACTGAAAGGAACAGGAGGCTGGCATAAAGAGAGAGATTAGACCATGAGCCAAAGGTTAGTTTAAGGGATACTGTGAATTTTGTTTGAATAGTATTTATTTTTGCTTAAAATATGTAAATATTTGGGATGGCGGATAGCTAAGCACATGCAAGATAAACATCCAAGCATTGATGTCAGTATGTGGATTTTTTTTTTGTCGATTCTTCAGATACAATTTATTAAAGAATTTTTAAAAAATACATTGGAACATGCTGTCATAAATAGAATATTTCCAATAGTTGATTGTCATCACCTTTTAGGTGTGTATATAGCAGTGTAAAATTGGTGCAATACTTGGATTGCAAAACCCTTTGAAGATGTTCTCCATGTTCTGGCAGTGAGCTTTACTGATCTTGATCAAATGTATTTCCAAAAGATTGCATGTTTGTTTTATCAACGTTGTGTATGTTGTGTTGTGTGGCAAATACGGTGACCATGTTTCAAAATCCTGATGGAAAACCGTGCAATATAACAAGACTCATGTACCGGCTGCCCCACTGTTTGCAGTGTGGATGATATTTTAGTGTACTAACTTATTTAAAAGGAAAAGTTGATTCAGATAGATACAAATTGTCACAGTCTTAAATTTCCCTTTGTCATGCAGTGTATAATTCAATTTCCAATAACTTCTGCATTTAGAGTGGCAAAAAAAAACTAGTATTTTTATTCAAATCTGAAATGCAATGGATTTCTGTATTATAGACTTCACTGTGATGTACATAAATTGTTATTGGAGAAAGAGTTGACACATGCCAGGTTGGATTTTTAAAATAATAATTTATTTTATTTGAAATATGTATTGTTTTAAACAAATTGCAATAATTATACTTTTTTTCTTTATTGTATTTTTGTTTTGCAGAAATCCTGGTCGTAATAAAGATTTTCTCATGCTTTATTTTAATAATTTTATGATGGGATGTTATGTGGAGGTGGATGTAACAAGTGATGAGGAATATCTACTGGTACCAAGATCCAGCTATCACCCCATACAATCCAAAACCTTTCAATCAGATCAAAAAGAAACGAACTTCACAGTTGTGAGTGTGAGAAATCCTTCAAGGTATCATACGTTTTTTGATATGTTATGCTAGCAGATGTGGTATTGTCTTAATCAGAAGATTCAGTGTTTTTAGTAACAAGAAAATGATGAGCGACATGTGATGAGAAAATTGTGAAATCAGAGTAACTGTGCCTCCTGCAGGATGTGGTTGTGTGGATTTGCATTTTTTTTACACACTCAATCATGCTTAGAAATCGGGTGCGGAATTGAGTCTACCCAGTAACTGACTAATTGAAGTCTGAATTAAATATGTTATTGTTCATTGGAGGGTTGGTGTGGACCCGATGGGTCAAATGGCCTGTTTCCACACTGTAGGGATTCTGTTTATTTTGTAATGGCCAGGGTTTGATTCATCAGTAAATATAATGAATCTGCGTTCACACCTTTTGAGGTGCTGCATTAATATATCAATCCTACTGTGATAATTTATTTGTATTTGAGAAGAACAGATGAAATGGGAAATATAGCTATATTTCATACATGCTACTGCATCATTTTCCTTTGTTATACAATACAATTACAGCAACATTATTAGCTTTGAAGTCAGTTTGCCTGTGTAACAATGGCTGGATGTTGTGAAGAACATAGAATTACTCTCGAGCTGACAAGGTCAAATTACACATTCCATAAAAGCGGTTGGGTGTGTCTCGTCTCCCAGATGCGCTAAACAGAATTCTGTTCCAATCTTCTTGCCTTGCAAAGAAATGTCATTGAAATTATAGCTTTCTGAAATGATGTTTGTTAATGAACTTGAAAGTTTGTGCATGTCATATATTAAATAACAGTGGAATGATGGACTGTAGAAGTTCCTGATGAGAATCCTAAATCAGGATGAGAAAAGTAACCAGAAGCAAGGCTTTTTAACTGATGTGGAAGGATAAATTAATCAAAATTAATCCCAAATTGGAACAAAGTTGAACCTAAGGATAATGGAGCAAAGGGATTTTAAATGTAAATGTTACAGTTACGTCAACCAGTCTGTAAGATGGTAAGTGCTTAAAAAGGGCCAGGACTCAAACTGTTACAGGGCATTATTAAACTGAACGGGAGATGCAGAGGTAATCTAGAAAAGCTGCTGAATGTGATCTTTTCGGGCTCCATCCAGTGGTGGAAGTGTGCAGCTACAGGTCTGACTATATACCTGTAACATCAGACAATATAGTGAGCGATGTTGATTTGATTTAATTTGTTACTATCACATGTATCAAGATATAGTGAAAAGTATTGTTTTGCATGCCAACCAAACAATCCCTTATACAGGTACCTCCCTTATACAGGTACACCAAGATAATATAACAGACTGCAGAATATACTGTTACAGCTACAGAGAAGGTGTGGTGAAAAATCAACTCTAATATATGAACGGTCTGTTTATAAGTCTGATAACAGCAAGGAAGAAAATGTTTTTGAATCTATTGAAATGTATTTTCAAACTTTTGTAACTTCTGCACAACAGAAGAGGGTGGAAGAGAGTATAACTAGGGTGAGAGGGGTCTTTGAGGCCTGCTTTCTGGAGCGGGTAATGTAGATGGAGTCAGTGGAAGGAGGGTGGTTTTCATGATGGACTGGGCTGCATTTGCAACCTTCTAAATTTCTTGCAGTCTTGGGCAGAGCAGTTGCATATAAGCTGCGAAGCATCTGGATGGGATGCTTTCTATGGTGCATCAGTAAAAATTGGTAAGAGTCATTTGTGGACATGCCGAATTTCCTTAGCCTTCTGAGGAAGTAGAGGTGTTGTTGTGCTTTGTTGACTGAACATTGATGTGGGTGGACCAGCGTAGATTGTTGGTGATATTTGTTCCGAGGAGCTTGAAGCGTTCAACCACGTCCACCTCAGCACCATTGACACAGACAGAGCCATGGCCTCCACTCTGCTTCCTGAAGTCAATGACCAGCTCCTTCAATTTGCTGACATTCAGGAAGATATTGTTGTCTTAACATCACGCCACTAAGCGTTGTATCTCTTTCTTGTACTCTTATCGCGTCATTGTTTGAGATCCAATTCACTACAGTGGTGTCATCAGCAAATTTCTAAATAGAGTTAGAACTGAATTTACCAACATAGTCATGAATGTCTAAGGAGTGCAGTAAGCAGCTGAGTATTTTGTAAAAGCTTTTGTGTGCTCCTTCTCATCCCTATCTCTATAGCAATTCTCATCCTATTACCTGGTGCTAAAGGCACAAAGTCACATCTGTAGCTGTACACTTCAAAAGATCCCATTCAGCAGCTTTTCCAAACTGCCCCTGTGCAATACTTTCTCTTCTGATAAGTTTAATAATACTCTTTAACATTTATTCTCCTGGCCCTTTTTAAGCACTTACCATTTTATAGATTAGTTACAAGTAGGATTAAAATCTACTTTCAAGTAAAAAACAGCCAGATTCGCCACTTGGTGAATTTAATGAAAATGTTAAATGTCTGCTTGATTTGCCTTCAGTTCAGAATAACTGATTGTATAGTCAATGCAAAGTACTTAGAGGTTTTGAGCAACAGCACGTCTAACTTTGTTAATATTCTGTCTAGACTGGCCAGACGGCACATACCTAGCTTTCTTCCACAGTATGCTGTGCCTGAGAGATTAAAAGAATGCATTGAAAGGGATGCAGATATCCTGACCATTCAGCCAAATCTTTCAGAGGTTAGTAATTTATTTGTATCCAGTTCTTTTTTTTAATCTCTGCTTAAAGTGAATGTTTGTTTTGTTTTCTTTTTAAAAGGCTCTGAGCATGTCAAAATATAAAGATCATTTTTCAACACTTCTGTGGCTGGAAGAGATCAAAGCCAAGATGGAGATGAGGGAATTTAATATGGCCAACGTGACCTTGAGAAAGAAAGGGGACTTCCTCATTCTGGAGGTGCCAGGGTTGGTTGAAGGCCGGCCGTCGGTATCTGTTGGTTAGTTGGACATAAAATTCATTTACAGACTCTCTGCGGGCTAAGATTTGAACAGTTACCCTGTGTTTGAAAGGACATTTTGTGTAATCTCCGCAGTTACCTCAATCTCCGCTTTTGAAACTCTATTTCTATTAGGTATCAGGGTCAATTTAAGTTTCTAGCTTAATAATTCATTCATGAATATGATGCCACAATGGTGTGGCCACAAAACTAATTTTGCAGCATCCAGTGAGGTATGTTAAATATGGCTATATTGATTCGGTTCCATAAAATTGCCAATATGAAATTTGAAGCACAGTTGTTGGTTTTAAAAAAAAAGCACAGTAGCAAGTTAAAAGAGAGCTACTGACTAAAGTGTCAGGAACAGGATGCAGATATTCTGCTGAAGAAAGACAAGTACAAATTCAGCATTTTAAACCTAAAAATGAATGAATGCAAGTAAGAACTGAAAGAACTGCAAATGCTATGAATCAGAAACAGAAGTTCCTGGAAAAGCTCAGCAGGTCTGTCATTATCTGTGAAGAGAAATCAGAGTCTGGTTCAGGTTTGGTGACCCTCTAACTACTGGTAGCTAGGCAAATATCGGTTTGAATGCAGAAGATAGGGTGGAGGGAGGGGGTAAGGAGTAAACAAAAGGTGGAGAATGGCTATTAAATCTACCTACAAAAGCAGAAGAGTACTCAAAGGAAACTGGAATTGGGAAGGAGTACCAATGAGAAGTAATATTCAAAAGGAAAACCAGAGATAGTAAGCAAGGCTGATCAGGATGGGAGAAGTATGGTTTTAGTGATATTTGGAATGTTATTGTGTACAAATGAAAAAGCCACATACCGTTTTCTGTTAATCAGCATTCTTATGACCTTTTAGACAAAAGAAAGGTATTCACATAGTACATCACCAAAAATATCCAAAGTAAAATTCAAACTTTGTTATTTGGAATCACAGTCTGAGACAAGCTGGTGGAAATATTTTAAAGCTAGTAGCTGTCCAGGTTTATGTAGTGTTTGTCCCAAAGTGCTGAGAAAGATTTGTAGGGGTTTATCCATATCATTGAGGGGGCCAATGAGAGCGGGAGAAACAAGAGCTTTGGTGTTTATATAATGCCTTACACCATGTCCCAAACTGCATCCTGGCCGTGAAGTACTTTGGAAGTATGGTCATTGTGGTAATGTAAGAAATGGCAGCTAACTTGCACAGAGCAAGTTCCCAAAGCACCAACACACTGGGAGAACTCAGTGATTTTTGTGTCATTTGGATTTTTTTTTGTTGTTCACCTAATCATTTGAACAATGACTTCTTCATCAATAAAGCAGTTCCTTGTCAAACTAGTTTAGAAAGTTAACCTGTTAGTGACTTTGGGGGAAATAACGTGTCTTTGTTATTTGCAATTCGTGGTAAGGCCTCTTATTGATATAGAAAGGAGATTAAAGTTGAAGTGTGGCTCCAGTATAGCTAGTGCAATTATCTGCTGAGCGAAAGGAAATGCCCCACAATTACTGTTTGAAAGCAATACTGTATTCCATTGCTGATAACATGAAAATATACAGATAACACAATTTGTATGTTATTACAGTGAAAATGTTGAATTCACCAATACTTTGAAATAAACAATATAAATAACACAGCAAAACAGAAATGTAGTGTCAAAACCTTAAATAGCTTGAAACAGCATAACCTGTAATTTTCAACTTAACTCTCATTCAGGTTGTGTTTTATGTTCAAGGTTATATCTTTGAGGCAAATCGTTTGGGGATGAGAAAGAAACTTGACTGATTCTTTCTCCAGTTATTGACATGAAGAGTACATCAAATCATTGGTGAATGGAAAGTGGATTTTTGAAACGCTGTTATTTGGACAAATGCCTTAATATTTATTAACTTCTTAAAAATTTTTTGAAATTTATTTTCTTTGCCATTAGGTGACCGAATCATATTAAAGAATTCATGTTATCCAGAATCTGAAGTACGATATTCTGGCTTTGTACTGGAGGTAAGTAGGCTTCACCTGACTCTGGGCTAACAATATTCTAGGAAATGTGCAGATCCTAATTCAGTTTAGTATTTAAACATTCCACTTTCTTACCCAACTGCGTACAATGCATTCAAAACCAAATTCTCAGCTACAACTATATGATGGAAATTATGGCATTACGGAAATTTTAAAAGGATTTTATTGCATCAATATCGTAGAATCATAGAAATCATACAGTGTGAAAACAGGCTATTTGGCCAAACAAGTCCACACCAACCCTTCATAGAGTATCCCAGCCAGACCCTTTGCCCTATTCTATTACTCTACATTTCCCCTGACTAATGCACCTAACCTATACATCTGTGAACACTATGGGTAATTTAGCATGGCCAATTCACCTGACCTGCACATCTTTGGACTGTAGGAAGAAACCAGAGCACCTGGAGGAAACTCCCACAAACACTGGGAGAATGTGCAAACTCCACACAACCAGTCACCCGAGACTGGAATTGAACCCAGGTCCCTGGCACTGTGAGGCAGCAGTGTTAACCACTGAGCCACTGTGCTGCCTTATATTCAAACATTTGTGTTAATTTAGAAGAAAAATCAGTTGTTACCTCTCAATGTTCACCCTTGCACTAATGGCTGGATCTCTTAAACATTTTATCCCAGTTGATATTACATTTTCTATTCACACTAGGTTCAGAGAAATGGAGTTCTAACAGGGATCGGCAATGGGCTAACTGAATGTGTGTGAATTCACTACATCTGTCCTTGTGTTCTTGCTATGTTCTTATTAATTTTGATAAAGAAACTTAGGATGTTTCCAATGATGTCCACTTGGGCTCAGGAAATAAGCTTCTCTGGCTTAAAGGGGGCATCTCTTAATTAAATGTTAGGGGCAACACCATGGCTCAGTGGTTAGCACTGCTGCCTCACAGTACGAGGGACCGGTGTTCGATTCTAGCTTCTGGCGACTGTGTGCAAACTGCACACACATTCTCCTCTTGTCTGCAAGGGTTTCATCCCTCAGTCCAGAGATGGGCAGGTTAGGTGGATTGGCAACGCTAAGTTGCCCACAGTGTCCAGGGATATGCAGGCTAGGTGGATTAGCCATGAGATATACAGGGTAAGGGTCGAGACGAGAGTGGTGCTGGAAAAGCATAGCAGGTTAGGCAGCTTCTGAGGAACAGGAAAATCAATGTTTTGGACAAAAGCCATTCCTGATAAAGGGCTCCTCGGATGCTGCCTGAACTGGGCTTTTCCAGCATCACTCTCATCCTGACTCTAATCTCCAGAATCTGCAGTGCCCACTTCTGCCTATATACAGGGTAAGTGGGTGGGTTTGGTAGGGATGCTCTTGGTTGGGGGGGGGGTGATATCTGTGTGGGCTCCATGGGCCAAATCAACTCCTTGTACACTGGGGATTCTATATAAATGTGAATTATCTCATGGTTACTGTGCTTGCCTTTACAAATTTCTCACATACTCTCCCTCTGAACCTGCTGACTTGTGCTAAAATGTAGTGTTTGATATTTAACAAATTCTTGGTAAGTAAATTTGTTTGTTCAGAGCATTACAATTCCAGAGACAGAAAGGTAGGCCGTTGAGCCCGTTTAAGCTGTTCTGCCAGATGATGAGACGTAACTCCACTTATCTGTGACGTAACTCCATTTAGCCACTGTTGCTCTTCTATCTTATCCCTGATTTTAAATTTATCATTAGTGTAGAGGTTGCTAGTTAGAAAGAGTTCTAAAGTTCTTTCACCCTTTCTGTGTAGAAATGTTTGCTAATATCAATCTTAAATGTCTGTCTCTAGTTTTTATACTCATTCCTAACCCAAGATTTCTCAACCAGCAGGATACCTCCCATGTATCTAGTCTATATATTCCTCTAATATCTTGAAAAATTTGATCGTATCAGTTCTTAATCTTCTAAATTCCAGGGAATACAGCCCTAGTTTGTATAATCTCTCTGTAATTTAACCCTTGGAGTACATCTGTTGTTCTGGTTAGTCCATGCTACCCTTGTTAGGATGGTAATTTAAAGTTCTCTACTTTGATGGTCAGACAAAAGGAAAAAAGCAGTGAAACTTGGAAATGACGAAACTGGTCTGAACTGGTCTTGATTCTTCAGTGTGGGACTCTAGCATGGTCCTGTGCTGTAGCTTCCAAGCTTTACTGTTTTATTTTCCTGTAAGTAAAACTTTGTAGAGCTGAAGGGTGACTTCTAGTCATCCAGATTTAAGGGCCAACATTCCTTTAGCCTGTTTTTTTTTATTTCTTGTTGTCTCCATTTGAAGCATTTTAGCAGATGTATGTAACTGAACCTTCATGTTCTTTTGTACCTCCGCTGCTTCTAGCCTTGCCAAATTTATAAAGTCACTTGTTCTAACAAGTCCAAATTGAATGACCTCTCACTTCCCTCGATTTGAAATCCATTGGCCAGTGTTTTGCCCATTCATGCAAATTTACAAGGAGATACTGATGGATTTTATACTGCTTATGATGTCGCATGTTTTTGTGACATCAATGAGTGTAGTTGTGTGACCTTTGAGTCCACTTCTCATGCCTGAAATAAATATGCTGAACTGAAGAGGACCCACTACAGATACATGGTACATCAGTTATCATGTCCAATTGTTCAGATTTCCTCCTTGCTATCACTCTTTCTGTTTCATGCTGATCAGCCAATTTTCCAAGCAGATCACTAATTAGCCTTCAATCTCATAGGCTTTAGCTTTTCATGAACCATCTCTTCCAAGGAACGTCATCAGATGAATTCTGGAAATCCAAAATGATTCCATCTCCGTAACTTTGTTTACCTCTCTTCGATATGGATCACCATTTTAGCCTTTTTTATTTGTTCCTTTAAATAATTTGAATACAATGAAGGGAAACTTAGAGAGCCAAGTTATATTATTTATAGTTTCCACAAAGTATTCCAATCCTTGCAGTGTCTACTGGCATCACATATGTCACACATCAACCGTTAGAGCCAGTGAGTATGGACAAGGCCACAGAAGACAGATAGGCAGTCAGTGTGGCTTCATACCCTCTCCTGGGCAATTTCCATCCTCGAACTAGCGGATACACAGAAACTGACTTTAGTGCTGCAGTTGAGGTCCTTTACTTCAGCATGGCTTTGTCAGATCTCTCATGACTCTCTAATTTATGTATTCCAAAGTTCTTTGTAATTTTGCCTTTGCTGCTTTGGATATTAAAAAAAAGTTAATCTTTCTGTACTTAAAGTAAACACATTTTCCCTCTGATCTCCTGGTGCAGGTGTATGAAGATGAGCTTGTACTGAAGTTTAATTCTTCATTTCAGCAAGCCTATGGAGGGGAGCCTATGGATGTGGAGTTTACATATAACAGGTAAAACTACTAATGCATAGTAGTTGCATCTTGAAAAACCAATTCTGTGGAAAAAGAAACTCACGTTAAAGTAGAAATTGAGCACACATGAATTCACTTAACAAAATGAGTTGGTACAGCCTATGCATTGATTTGGAACATTTTATGTTTCAGAACCTCTACTCGGAGATGCCTCTTTGCTGTGGAACAAGCTATTCATCTTGGTGAACAAGGTATTAATAACTTCTAATCCCACTGTTTCTCGAGTGTCAAAGAAGGAATTGTGGGGAGAGTTCTCCTCCAAAATATAGAAGTAACATTTTGTGTTTTGTACTTGAAGTTTAAAAGGCTGTTAAATATTATAAAATTTCACATAAATCAGCCAAAACTGACATCACACAGCAAGCTAATTTACTCTTTTTTATGTTATATTCATTTATGCCTGTATCATAATATTATTAATCATGTTGAGAAAGAAAAGAAGTTATGGCTTTTCAACCCTTCACCAGGATTCAGATTACACTCATTGCTGTGCATTTGTGATATTTTATTGTGAAGTTTCTTGGATTCTTTGAGAAGATAACTCATTTCATGTGGGAGGGATGCCTACTATTAGGCAAACTATTTATAAACATATATAATTGGAGTGTGTAACAAAGGCAATACAATAATTGTGGGGACTCCTAAACCTTAGACTGGAGTTAGGCACCTGGAACATGAAGTTGTTGAACCAGTTGGTGATAAAGCTATTTTCTGTTTTTGCAATGGGGCAGAGTTAATTAGTAATCTTGATTGTAAAAAAAAAGCAGCAGGGGAGAAAGTGATCATATCTTAATTGAATTCCATTTTAACTTTGGAGGCAACATAATGTGGTCACAAACAAAAATCTTAAATTTAAGCAAAGCTAATTACACCGGCATGAATTGAGAATTGACAAAGGTGGATTGGTTAAATAGAATAGAAAGTATAGTGATAAATATGAAAATGTTTGAAGAAATGACTCAAAGTATTCAACAAGACAAATTTCATTGGAAAAACAAACACTTAGCAGGAAAGGTCCATCCGTGGTCCAACTCTGGAAAATAAAGTTTTTTTATTGGATGAAAAGAAGAAGCATCACAGGTGACAAAGAATAACTGTAAGCTGGAGACTAGCGAAGAGCCACCAAAAAGTTGTTAAAAGGGATAAAATTAGAATATGAAGTATTCTAAAAGTAGAGGTGGAAGCTGTAGCCAGACATTGACGCCTTGGAGGCAGAGATAAGAGCGATTATCATGGGGAATGAGGAAATGGCAAAGATATTGAACAAATATTTTGTGTTTGCCTTCACACTAGAAAACACAAATTGCATACCAGAAATAGAAATTAACCATGGGGCTAAAATAAGTGAGAAATTTTGAGGTAATTAATGTTAGCAGAGAAGTGTTGCAGAAACTTAAAGCACTAATCTCTGACAAATTTCCAAGACCTAGGATTCAAAAACAGCTGCAGAGGTTGCAGATGAGCTGATTATAGCTTTTCAAAAGTTTCTAAATTCGTGGACTGCTAACGTAAATTGGAAGTTAGTAAATATAACAGCTTTACAAAAAACGTGAGTAGAGAAAACCACAGACAGGTTAGTCTGACATCAGTCATTAGGAACATTCTGGAAGCTCTTTTGAAAGTTTTGCTAGTATACTTAAAACATTATAGAATGACCAAGTCAACACAGATTTATGAAAGGAAAATCTTTCTGACAAATGAATCTTTTGAGGAGAGCTGGTAAGGAGAATTGCTTTCACCTCGAGAAGGGCACATGAGATCGGAGGTAATATATTAATATTCATAAAGAATTGGTTATTGGATGTGAAGCAAGAAGGATAAATTGGGACGTTTTCAACTTGTCAGACTGTAACTAGAATACAGCATGGTGTCAATCAATGTAAATGACTTAAATGAAAAGACTTAAAATATCTAATTTTGATATAAAGCTAAGTGGGAATGATAACTATGAGAAGGACAGAGGTTTCTAGAGTTGTAGACAGATTAAGTGAATGTGCAACAAGATTGTGAGTGGATATAATGTGAGGAAGTGAAGAGTTTGTCACTTTGTTAGTGAGAGTAGAAAAGCAGAATACTTTTTTAAGAGGAGTGCAAGTTTGTAAATGTCGACGTTCAGATGAACTCAGGTACACTTCTACAAGCAATATATTTAGAATATAAACATGATTAGAAATTAGGAAAACAAATGGCATATTGGTCTCAATTGCAAGGGGATTGAAGTACATAGTGTGTAATAAGGAAATTTTGTTATGGTTATATCAGGTTTCACTGAGGCAAGACCTGGAGTACCATGTACGGTTTTAATCTCCCTATTTCAAAAAGGATATCCTTACATTGGAGGTGGTCAGTTAACAGTTCATGAGGATGAATGAATTAGACCCATTCTCACTCTGTAATTTAGAATGAGAGATGATCTCATTGAAATATGCACGATTCTGAAGGAGCTTGACAAGGTAGTCTCTGATCCTCTGAAATCCCCTGGCTGGGAATCTAGAAAAAACGGGAGGGGAGATTCTTGGGATAAGGATTAGGGTTAGGACTCGTCTCCTTAGGACTGAGATGAAGAGCATTGATTTCATTTAAATAGATATGAATCTATGGAATACTGTACTCCAAAGAGTTGTTGATGCTCCATTGTTGAATATATGTATGGCTGAGTAGACAAATGTTTTGGTCTCAGGAAATTGGAGGTTATGGGAGTGGAGACTGATGATCATCAATGAATGTACTAAATGGTAGAGCAGACTGAACTCTGTGTGGTCTACCCCGCTCCTATTTCTTATGTTGTTTTTCATGGAAATAAATCTATTTCTAAGCAAGCATTGAATGAATTCTTTGTTTAGTGTTATAAAAATGATCTGCATTTTCATTCAATGCAATAAAATAAAACTACAAGGAAAATGCTGAGAGGTTAACTTTAACAGTTCTATAGCAGCACAAGTTTGAGAAACTAAACCAATCAGCATTCATCAAGCTCACGCCACTTATGGAAGCATTAACTTGTTTGTATTAGGCACATACAGTTTAAACAACAAGGCAGTATAAGGAAGCAAAGTTTTACTGTTCATGATGGCTGGCAAATTCAGGCAGCTCAATTCATGTTTTAACAGGATAGATACTAAAGGAAAATCAGTCACCTTGAAATAATCATAGCAATTGAATTTATAAATAGAAATGCTAAGCATAATAGACTCAATTTTGAGCCTTTGGGTGAAGGAAGGAAACAATGAATGGAAGTTAGAATTTTGCTGGAGAATGATTTGTAATCTGAAGATATTCATAGGGAAGAATTAAGTAATAGGGTTTTTAATATGGGTAACTTGGCAATATATTTTTGTTTCAGGAAATGTGAAATCAGTGGGTGTCTAAAAGATTGCGAAAGTAAATATTGACTCCGTTGCTAATAGCTTCAATTAGATTCTGACATTATCAAGTGTGTTTAATTAGAACTTGAAACAAGTTTTTTGTTTAAAAGACATTGTAGATTGTTGGTGAGGTTGCAAATTGTAAGCGTTTTATACACTCTACATTCAAATATTTTAAACTTGGTTTAGAATCTATGAATCATAATGTGAGGTCAGTCTCTTGAGTTATGGGAGATTGTCAAAGCTGAATTTGCATTTAGAGAAAATATCCAGAGATTTAAATGAGAAGTATACATAGCATGTGAATGGTGTCATGTAGGAGGACAAATCGCATTGCTGGAAATGGTTCTATATTTTTCTCCAACTAGATAATAGACATGTGTAATTGATTTTGGAAAGTGCTGTATTTTTTGGAAAATGAGGTTGACCAGTTTTTCAAAAGAACGACATTTAAGAATGTTATACATAGTTGAGTGAGATTTCATTGAATACAATAGTTCTTGTGTCAGGACTTGGGAGAATATGTTGAATGAAGGAAGGGTTGAATTGATACCATGGTGTTTCACTTGAGCACCTTGAGAGGTTGGGGGAGTAACTGTAATCTTTGGAAAGTTGGATAAATCTGTCCCACTGTAAAACAATAATAAAATTTTTAATTATTAGTTCAATCAGTAATATCCCTTTTATTCATCCAGTTTTGTTTCCAGAGAATGTTGCAGTAAAACCTCCACAGACAGTTACTACATGGGATGATATTTACACAGTTGTGACAAATGAAAGAAACAATTGCTGCAGATTGCAAGGCCAGACTAACAAAGTAAGAATGCTTTCAGGATTCTAAAAATGTTTAAAGATTTTCTTAAGAAGTTAAAAACTGTTTACATTAGTGTGTGTTAAAGATTTCTTGAATTCTACCATAAGTACTTTGTCAACTATACTTGCACGTTGGTCTGGTCTCACTAAGTGTACAAACTGAGCTTTTTCTCTTTCGTGTAAAGGTTGTATTAAGCCAGACATAAGAAAGCAGTGAATTCAGTATTTTTGATTTCTGTCACTAAAATAAAATTTACCCCTAGATATTTTTGGTAAAGAGCCCTGTTTCATATGTTAGCCTCATGAGCCTTGGGAGCTGATGGTGTAAATAATGATCTCCCTGCCTCTGTCAGCACTCCTCATTGTACCTTCATTTTCCCTCTGACTGAGAGAGCTGGCCCACACTCCACTTGCACCTCTTAGGAGCATCAAGGCGTCCTCTGGTGACCACTTTTTCACAATTTTGCAGACTCTCGTTTGAAAAGCACTGATTTGGTGCAATACCTGTGTGATCGCTGGCAATGTAGAAAAGGCAGTCAAAATCCTTCAGATTGTGAATTTTGAGTCTTGGCTTGAGCTGAATTCATTTTTCATCTTAATTCATTAATTCATCCTGATTTAAACAAAAATGTTTAAATGAGCATTTTCCATTTCCGATTTTAATTGCTGCAAGGGGAGAGGGATTTCAATTTCCTTCCTTTATCACATTAAGAACTTACTCTGGAATTTTTTTTGTATGTGAATAGGTAATGATGGCCTCAGCAGGTAAAATTTGCTCGGAGAGTTAGTAATAGAATGAAACCAATGCTTAATATGCAGGAGGTCCACCTAGTCATTTATCCATAATTTTTGCTAATATTATCCAATTAAACAACATGTTAAGGAAGAAACATGGAGGTCAATTTTTTTTAAAATTAAAACAAAGTGGAGCAATTCTGGCTTTAGTGTGAAGTATTAAATATTATTGTTTAAACATTATTCACGGTTTACTACACACATGCTCAAAATAGCAATGCAGTAAATGGAAAATGCATTATTTCGGGCTCTGCTGTACTTTTTTAAACTAGGTTTAACATTAGATATTTTTGAGGCTTCAGGTGTCTTCTATTGAATGGTCAGTTGTGAAGTGTAGTATGTAAATCTGTTTCTAATATATCTTTTATTCACTTGCTGTGACATTGTATTCCTGTACTGTTTTAGGA
The DNA here is from genome assembly GCF_047496795.1 of Chiloscyllium punctatum. Taxonomy (NCBI): domain Eukaryota; kingdom Metazoa; phylum Chordata; class Chondrichthyes; order Orectolobiformes; family Hemiscylliidae; genus Chiloscyllium; species Chiloscyllium punctatum. The sequence goes on from NC_092782.1 coordinate 34,320,961, forward strand.
AAAGGATGTGTCTACGAAATTAAATAGCTCCTGTACAGGTAAGAAGAGCTGTTGCCAAGATGGTGAAAACAAAGTTATGAAGGGAAGGACAACTGAAATGATGTGTACATCTGAAGGATTGTCAGTTGCTGCACACAATGGTGATGGTGAGTGCAAATCACAGTCTTGGATGTGACAGACCAGTAATTATGAAATTCATTTGTGTTGAATACAGAGGTAAAACATTTGCAGTTTGATTTGTAATCCAAAGTTACTGTGTTTCTGACTAGGATATTATTACTGTTATTATCTCATTATTACACTTGCTGCAACATACACAGTATTCAGTCCAGATAGAAAATTGAAAAGCTGGCTGATCTATCTTTGAGACTTTCTTTTAAAATGTAGGCCACATGATTCTACACAGGAGGTCAACATTCAATTTTGCAGCTGATTTTGGAAAATCATATTACAATTAGAATCCCTCAGTGTTGAAACAGGCCCTTCAGCCCAACAAGTCCACACCGATCCTCCGAAGAGTAACCCATCTGGACCCATTCCCCTACCCTATATTTACCTCTGACTAATGCACATGGCCTACACATCCCTGAACACTATGGACAACTTACCATGGCCAATTCACCTAATCTGCACATCTTTGAATTGTGGGAGGCAACTGGAGCACCAGGCGGAATCCCACGCAGACATGGGGACTTGAACGTGGGTCCCTGGTGCTGTGAGGCAGCAGTGCTAACCACTGAGTCACTGTGCCGCCCTATTAGCTCAGTGTTTTAAGGACTGTGTTTTGGCTGTTTTCAGCACCTTCCCCCTGGCCCCAGCATTGTAATGTATTACATTTCCAAACAAGAGAAAGGAATCCGAGCAGCTTTCTGCATCTTCTGCACATACCTGTCCCAACATAAGTTTAAAGAAACTTGAAAGGGTTCAGAAAAGATTTACAAGGATGTTCCCAGGGTTGGAGGATTTGAGCTATAGGGAGAGGTTGAATAGGCTAGGGCTGTTTTCCCTGGAGTGTCGGAGGCTGAGGGGAGATCTTTTAGAGTTTTATAAAATCATGAGGGGCATGGATAGGATAAATAGACAAAGTCTTTTCCCTGGGGTGGGGGAGTCCAGAACTAGAGGTTTAGGGTGAGAGGGAAAAAGATAGAGACATAAGGGGCAACGTTTTTCAGTCAGAGGGTGGTATGTATACGGAGGAAGTGGCAGAGGCTAGTACAATTGCAACATTTAAAAGGCATCTGGATGGGTATATGAATAGGAAGGGTTTAGAAGGAAATTGGCCAGGTGCTGGCAGGTGGGGCTAGATTGGGTTGGGATATCTGGTCGGCATGGATGAGTTGGATCGAGGAGTCTTTCCCTGCTGTACATCTCTATGACTCTATGAACTTCATTAAAAAAAAGTTAATTCAGTCGACGCTAGGCATTACGATTTTAATGCCACCTGCATTTCATTTTCTTGAGAGTTATGCTAACCCATTTTAACACTTTCTAGTCAGACATTTAAACTATAACACTACCTCCAATTTCATCCATCATAATATAGGAGGAAATTATACAGGCAAACAATCCAATGGGCAAGAATGTACTTTCTTTAACTCCCTTCTGAATGACTATCAAAAGTCTGCAGTTAAGAGGATACTTCGTGGTGAATGCAGACCAATACCATATATTGTATTTGGACCTCCTGGCACTGGAAAAACAGTCACTATCCTCGAAGCAATCTTGCAGGTATTTCATTTTTGCTACTTATAGGAATTAGCATAATTTACAATTACACTGGCTGGCTGGTCACAGCCTCTGGTGATTCACGTAGTGTGAATGGATTTGCCCTGTAGTTAAAACAAGTTAATGATCTGTTTAAACAAGGGCACCAGCGCACTTGTATATTTTCTGATTTCATTTTCTTGAATTGGCTTACTATGTCCTACTCTGCCTCCACTAAGATCAGCATTTTCTGTGGAGAAGTGTCTGAGCTTAGTTGCTCTTCTTCATCCCTCACTCCACAGCTAATATTGACAAGTCACTTCCTGAGGAACCATGAGTACCCATGTGCTGCCACAATATGAAAAAGCAGCACATTCACTCTATCAGGCCGGCCAAATTTAATAGTATTATTAAACTCAGGATTGTCAAGGAATGATACCATTTTAAGAAGTCCTTGTTAAGTCAGATTTACTTTATGACGTAAGCAAGTTATCAATATATTTTAGAACTTAGTTCACTTAGCCAATTGTCATAACATTGATAAACAAATGTGATAAGGGCTGTGCATGAAGCTTTAAAATAGCAAATTGCTGTTTCAGCAGAAGATTAATTTAAGTTTATTTTGTTGCCCAATGTGGAGCAAACTCGGTCTTCATACTGTAAAAGGTCTTTTGTTTCTGTTTAGATCCACTTTACTTTACCAGACAGTCGGATTTTGGCTTGTGCTCCATCCAACAGTGCTGCTGACCTACTGTGTTTACGTTTACATGAAAGCAATTTGTTGAAACAAGGAGACATGGTGCGAGTTAATGCCACTTGCAGACCTGCAGAGGTATGATATTTCGGTTTGGATGAAATCTTTAGGAAATAGCTAAATTTGCAGATTTGTACATATAACACAGAAAGGTAGGAAAATAATTTGTGCATAGGACGTAAGGAGGCTACAAGAGAGTATAGATAGATTAAGTGACTGAACAAAAATCTGGGAAAATATTTAATTGCCATTTTGGTAGGCAGAATAAAAAAGAAGCATTTTTTCTAAATCGTGAGAGATTCAGGCTCTAGATGCAGAAGGTTCTGCGTGTTCTACTGTGTGAATTGCAAAGGGTTATTACGCAAGTATGGTAAGTAATTGGAATGCTAATAGAATGTTATAATTTATTGTGATGAGAATTGAACACCAAAATAGGGGTTATGTTTCAGTTATGTAGGGTATTGGTGAATTCACTTATGTGTACAGTGTTGTTTTCCTTGTTTAAGAAAAGATATAAATACAAGGTTTATTAGACTAATACCTAGAATGGATGGGTTAACTTGTGAAAAAATGTTGGACAGGCTATGCTTATGTCCACTGTAGCTTAGAATAGAAAGAGCAACTTAACCCATGATCTTGTATGTTTAGTTATCCTGACTGAATGACTATGGAAAGGATGTTTACTGTTGTAGGAGAATCTAGAGCTATGGGTCCCAGTTTTAAAAAAATATGGGTTTATTTGTTTAAGACAGCTGAACAAACATTCAGAAGATTTTGGAACTCTTCAAAAGATTGTGCAAAGAATCTTTGAATGTTTTTAAGATGGAGATAGAAAGTTCTTGATAAGCAAGGGGGTGAATGGATAATGAGGGTAGTAGGATTGGAGAGTAATCAGATCAGCTATGATCATATTGAATGGCAGAGCAGGCTTGAACAGCTGAAGTGTCGTCTTTTGCTCCTAATTAATTTCTCGTGTGTAGGATCTTTTGTTATGGATGTATGTATAATTTTATTTCAAATTACATCAAATTGTTGACCTTTAAAACTAACAAAATGAAGACAAGTATTCCATTGAGCCCATCAGTTAAAACCTTGGGCCATGTTTATGACACAAATATTCTGATATATGGAATGATACTCTTTCAGAAAGGCCATCCTAGTTTGTAAAATATTTTAATTATACTTACTTTGTTTGTTTTCTTTTACAAAGATAAACTTGTGAATAAAACGAGGCTTTATTGATTCCATTTCCTATAATGCAGCAGGTAAATATTGTACGTCCAGTGGTACTGAGAGTTTACCATCAGGAAAGTTCCAGATTTCATCCCAAATTTGTAGCAAGTTCAGTAGTTTGTTAGCATCACTTGCTGACAGCACTTTATTGTAGATCAATGGTGACATTAGAATTGAGCGTCCAGAACTAATTTCATACATGAAGAATGGCCACATATATTAAAAAAAAATTGTTGTTGGCTCCTTTGGATAGAGAGAGAATTCAAGAAGAGAAATTGCCATTTCAAAAGCCTGGTATTATTGATACAAAATATACCTGGATTTATTAAGTAAATAAATTTCATATTTGATAATTAATGTCTAAATAATTGAGCTTGTGAATTTTTTGGACAATATAGATTTGAACTTTTTAAGGTATTTATATTGACATTATTTTCCTTTTATTTCATTGCGCAATTATGTTATATACTGGAATATTTGCTGTTTTTCCTTAAACTACATTCTGATTATTGATTCTACTGCTGATTATTTTATCAATATCCATGCTTTTAACAAAAAAAAGTAGGAATAGAGATTCACAACCCTCACCCCATCCTTTTTCAAAATAGCCAACACACAAAATTCTGTCCCTACAGTAAATAGCATTGCCTTGTGGAAATGATGACCCATTTAGAGGATATAGAACATTGTAATATTTCCAATGCTTAAAAGTACATAAATATAAATGAATCAGATAAATCTTGTAGAATCATGTTTTGCATTAATTAATACCAGAAAAGGGATGTAAGGCTGACCATTTACTTTCTGATTCTGCCTCTGTTTTTATTTTCCTGCCAGTACATCCCTGAAATTATACAATTGTACAGTAAAGATGGTGAAGATCTTTGGGATGCAGCACGCTGCAGAATAATAATAAGCACATGTAGTACAGCTGGATTATTTTACCAGATTGGATTAAGGTATAAAGAAACATTAAGCCATCTGCTTTAGATTTCTATTTGTATTGTATTTGCATGAAGTGATTCTACATGATACATTTTCCGTGCAGTGTTTATAAATCATTGTACGAATAAATGCAATCTGTTCTAGTTGAGGTGTTGCATTTTTGAAAACGCGTGCAGAGGGTGTAAACTCATGTTTTACAGTATTAAATAGACTGGAGACTGAATCTTAGTTTATTTGGCCAAGTCCAAGTTGCTGGAGGTCTAATGATTCTCTCACTGTATTTCACCAAACTTGCTGCAGTAATTGTCTTCCTGGTCCCTATGGCATATCCTGTGTCCAATTTCCACTCCATCTTTCTACACCCCCTTCCCGGAACAATGGTCCTCGAACAAAGTCCCATGCTCAATATGCTCAGTTTGGAAGTATCCAGTGGTCAGTACGGGACAGGCTATACATAAAGCGGAATTTAAATTGCTTATAAATAATCTTAAGAGCATTTGGGAATGGAGAATCCGAAGCTAGTGATATGCTAGAATCTCATGTTTTGGAAAATTGGATCACTGAAAGAAGTCGAAATTCATTATCTCTGAAGGTCCCCCTTCCTGGAGGTTATGAGAACCATGACAATCTTCCAGAGTTCCTCATTCCAGCTTTATAAAGCAAGATAGTAAAAGTTATCTGGGGCACTGTCATCCAATTTACATCCTTTGTGTTGTCCTGAAAGATTGATGAAGATTGAGTAGAATCTTAAGTCTAAGCTGGATAGCTATAATTATCTACTATTTTTGTTTTTACTTAATCAAAGGATTGGACACTTTACTCATGTTTTTGTTGATGAAGCTGGTCAAGCTAGTGAACCTGAATGTCTCATTCCAATGCTGCTCGTATCGGAGGAAGATGGACAGGTACCATGCAAAAGTAGAAAAAAACAGATTTATTTTTTATTTGTATTGAATAATTATTGCGTTCAGCCTTGAGCTCCTATTAGTATTTCATTAACTTGGCTTTTTTGCCACATGCAAATTTCCACTCTGGTCGTACTTCTCCCAAATGGCTTTCAGATAGGCATTGCAGAAAATGGGAAGTAAGTTGAAATTGATCACTACAGCAGTCGTATATAGCTTGCTGTAAGTAGGTCTGTCAGAATTGTGAACAAGGTTGTACTGTTAGGTTGGAATTTAGGGGGATGAGTAGTGACTTGATCAAAGTTTTCAAAGTATTACAGTGAACAGATAAGATAGGTAGAAACTATTTACAAGGTTCGGAAATATGGGTTGGGGACATAACCTACAAATTATAGTCAGACCTTCAGGAGTGAAATTAGGGAATGCTTCTATAGACAAAACATTTGTAGAAGTTTGAAACTTTCTCCCACAAACAGCAATTGCTGCCTGTTCAACTATAATTTTTAAACCTCAGATTGTTAGATTTTTAATATCCAAAGGTATTAAGAGAGATGGGGTTAAGAGCAAGTAATTGCTCAGAAAAAGTCTCGCTCATGAAAAGATTGGTAACAAAGCCAAAAGCGCTGAACTCTTCGCTTAAGTGATGAGGTGGTGACAGTTCCCCGGCATCAAGGTAGCATTTGACTAAGCGTGGCATCAAGGAACCTTAGTAAACTGGGGTCAATAGGAATCATGGAGAAAACTCTCCATTGGTTAGAGTCATGTTTAACACCAAGAAAGTTAGTTGCAGTTATTAAAGGTTAACTATTTCACTCCCAGAATATCTCTGCAGAAATTCCCCAGGGTAGATATTTTCTAATCAATCTGTTCACAGATATTATTACATGTTTCTGAAGCAGGTGGGAGCTAAACCTGAGCCTTTTGATTCAGAAGTAGGGACACTAGCATTCCACCACAAGAACCTTTCTTTTCCTAAGGTAGAGACCTAGGCCCAGTGATCTTCAGCTGTTTCATTAATGACCTTCTTTCATCATCAGATCAGAAGTGGGGAAGTTCACTATTGATCCCATGTTCAGCATCATTTACAACACCTCAGATCTTTATTGCAGATTTGGATAATGTTGTCAAAGAAGCCTTGGCGAGTTGGTGCAGTACATCTCGTAGATAGTACATATTGTTGCCACTGAAGTAATTTCTGTCCAGAGGCAGCAAGACTCGAACCACACGTAGGCTTGGGCTAACCTGCATTAACCATCTAAAACAAGAGGAAATCTAGCAATGTTCCCTTGATATTCAATGACATTACCATTGCTATATCCTCTGCTTTCAACATGGGAGCGACCATTAACCAGAAACTGAACTGGACCAGGAGTACAAATATTATAGCCACAGGAGCAGGTTAGAGACTAGGAATTCTCACCATCTGACTCTTCAAAGCATGTCCACCAACTACAAGGCACAAGTCAGGAGTATGATGAAATACATTCCCCTTGCCTGAATGTGTGAGCTTCAACAATACTCGAGCTCAACAACATGCAGGACCTACATGATTGACACCCTATCTGCTTTGAACACTACAACACTGGAACAGGCCCTTCAGCCCACCATTCCTGTACCTACCATGATGCCATTCTAAGCTAATACTATCTGCCTGCACGTGGTCAGTATTCCTCTGTTCCCTGCCTGTTCTCGTGTCTGTCTAAATACCTCTTAAATTTATCAATCATATCTGTTTCTACCACGTATCTTAGCAGTGTGTTTCAGGCATTTTTGTGTAAGAAGACACATTTCCTTGCACACCTCCTTTCAACTTTTCCCCTCTCACCTTAAATTTATGCCCTCTAGTATTTGACATTTCCACCCTGGGAAACAGCCTCTGATGGAGTTGCGAAAACAATCTAAGTTTGTCCAACGTCTCCTTAAGTTAATGCACTCTAATCTAGGCAACATTCTGATAAGCTGCTTTTGCACTCTCTCCAAAGCCTCTACATCCTTCCTATAGTGTGGCAACCAGAACTGTGTACAGTACTTCAAATGTAACATAACCAAAGTCTTGTACAGCTGCAACATATATAGCAGCTGTTCTTTTCAATGCCTTAGCTGATGAAGGTAGACATAGTATAGGCTGTCTTTATCACCTTATCCACGTGTGTTGCCGCATCTTGGACCTCAAAATTCCTTTGTATATCAATGCTCCTAAGTGTCCTGCCATTTACTGTGTATTACCTAAACATTCACACTCTCCACTACTAAGTCATAGTGGCAACAATGTGTACTATCTATGAGATGCACTGCACCAACTCACCAAGGCTTCTTTGACAGCATTATCCAAATCTGCAATAAAGATCTGATTGGGCAGTGTCAGCAAGGATTTGTAAATGGGAAATCACACTTGACACACACTTTAATGTATGCTGCAGGAGTTTTGTTAGCAAACTCAAGCACGTGGGATAGGCAGTGATATACGGAAATAGATTAAGTTTTGGCTAACAAGAAAAATCTGAGTAAGAAGCAGCTACTGCTTCTTAAATGCTAAGAGATTAAAAAATGTAAAGGGACCTGGGTGGCCTCAACGATACATCACTAAAGGCTAACGTGCAGGTGCTGCAAGATATTACATAGGCTAATGGCATTTAGCTGTAATTGTAAGAAGATTTGAATAAAGAAGTAACAAAGTCTTGCTTCAGTTATATAGAACCTTGATTAGACTGCACTTGAAGCAGTACGTGCATAGCTTAGCTCCCCTTACCTTAGGAAGGATATCATTGCTATTGAGGGAGTGCAGCAAAGGGTCACCAGACTGTGTATGAAGAGGGATTGGGGAAATCGGGACTGTGCTTTCGAGAGTTTTGAAGAATGAGAGATAATCTTGTTGAAACCTGCCACATGCTTAAAGGTATAGACTGGTAAATACAGGTAAAACTTTTCCCCAGTTGGGGAGTCTAGAACTAGGGGGAACAATTTCAAAATAAGGGGAAAGCCATTTAAGACTGAGATGAGGAGAAATTTCTTCACTCAATTGTGAACCTTTGAACTCTCGACTCCAGAGGACTTGAGAGGAGTAGCCATTGAGTATGTGTAGAGAATTATAGATTTCTGAATACCCATGATGTAAAGAGATATGGTGATGGTGTGAGGAAAGGCACTGAATCATTGGATAAAAATCATCTTAAAAAGGCCACAGGCTCAACAAACTCAGATGCTGTATGACTGGCTGTGCTTTTCTAGCACCACTCTAATCTATACACAGGCTCAACAAGCTGAATGGTCTACTGTCCCTAACCTCTACTGATAAGAGAAACAAAGACAGCAAATGCATGTGAGCATCATCACCTACAAGTTCCTTTCCCAGCCCCACAACATCTAGATTTGGAATTATGTTACTGTTCCTTCACAATTACTTTCACCTTGAATTTTGGCTCCCTTACCTGCTCCATTTCAACATCATTGCCCTGTACCTAATGAACTGCATTGGTTTAAGATAGCAGATCTGCATTACCACCTTGAGCAGTTAGTAATGGGTAATAAATGTTGCCTAACTCGCACGCCCCATATCCATGAATAAATTTTTACAAATAGTTATGTTTGCATATATGCTGAAATCGTGTTGAATTGAAGTACAGATTCTAGGGCTAATTGGCCTGTTCCTGTTCCTATATTCTAAAACGTCATAATGGATTATTGCTTTAAAGCTGTTACTTTGTAGCATCATTTTCCAAGTTATTCATAATTTTGATTTGGCCACTTGCCGAAAATGAAAATGAACTATGAAGTAATATCTAAAGTATAGTTAATCAACCATGAGTTTTTACCCCTTTCATTGCCCCCAAATCCCTGGTGCTCTTAAACAGAGTTCAGCTCCAATTTACTTTGTACACTCATGGACTTCGAGCCAGAATCCTTAGTTGTGATGTTTTAAATGGAATGTCATTCCATAGTGTCTTAATTGTTTTCTCCAGTTGTTACACCTACCTCTAACTCCCAGCCAATAGATCTCTGAAACTTCAGTGAAGTTCACTTCACTTCAATTGTTTTCAATTTGCTAACACATTTAGAATTGGGATTCTTTTTTCTTTGACCAACACAAACTATGTTTTAGTTTTCCATACTTGAGGGAGTAGTGAATAAATGAGAGAAGGCTTCTGTAATTTGCAATGTGACCAGCCTGGTACCATACTTTATTATTAAACCTACAGATTGTGCTTGCTGGAGACCCAATGCAACTGGGTCCAATAATAAAGTCGAGAATTGCTTCAGCTTATGGTCTGTCTGTTTCACTTTTGGAGCGATTAATGGCACGTCCTTCATACTGTAGAGATGAAAACTTTGCTGCATTTGGATCCTACAGTCCTCTTTTGGTGAGTTTAGTCTTTGTCTGCAGTAGCCAACTGCTAGAGTCATGTTGATCCATCTTCCATCTGTATGCACAGTGCAAAGTGATTGGTTTCTGTTTCCGTCATTTTGTACAGCTACTCTATTTTCATATCTTACTAAAGTATAATGTTACTTGTCATCAAGTGAGAAGGCTTTGAAAGTTTCTTTTCTGTTTGTATACATTAAGCTAATATCAGTGTTTAAGAGATCAGGGACTCTGCTGAAAAATTGATACTTGGAAATACAGATTATAGGAAGCTGTCTGACAGAATTTCAAACAAGAAGTCATTTGCTGTTAATAGAAACAGGCTTATTTTGATCTTAATTCACTTTTTGTATTATTTGCTTCTGATGATAGAGGAACCATAGGTTATGCTTTCAATTGGTGTTGGACAAAGTATTAAAAAAAAGCAATTATACTTCGATTTTCTTTACAAGATGGGGTCTCACACTAGGAGGGCTGAAGTTGATGCCCACAGAGGTATTTCAGTGTGATGTGTCTCCAGATGGAAACTCTCAACCTCTAGACAGACATCTAGATAACAATGCTGTACTGGTATGTAGAAAGAGGAGATCATTGGTTGAGGTAGTTAACTCAAGTAAATAGTTTTCTACAGAAAGGAAGCAACTATTTTAGGGCAACGTTTGGGGGCGTTGCACATACATCTGATTCTGTTTGCTTACAAGCAAATTGCAGAAGTTCCCAATTGAATGAAAACAAGAATACAAGAAGTATTAGTTGGTTTCAAGCAAAATGTAGACTTGCACTGTGGTATTTCAATATCATAGAAAGTAATTTGTGAAAAAGATTGGTTTACAAACAAATCATCTCTTGCATTGAAAAATAACAAAATGTCAATATGATATCTTTGTAGGTAGGGTTACATTTTGTAGTAAATTCATGGCACTTTCAGCATAGTACATAATTAGGTTTCTCATGGCAAATTAGAATATAGGCTAGAAATGAGATTCTCCCATTTGTTGGGATCATAATTTCTGATGACAGCTATCTGAATGGATCCTGTGCTGCACTGCTGACTGCAACAAAGCGAGAGGCACTGCACGTTACAGGGAAAGCTGAGGAGTATTCTGAACAAAAAAAACGTGCTGCAGCATAATCTTTAAGAAAGGAAATCCTGAATATCACAGACTGATCAGTAATCACTTTGGAGGAAAGATCAAAGAAGGTGCTGAATCATGTCTAGGAAAGGACTTTGCTCTTCACCACCAGCAGGCAGTGGTCAGAGAAATAGAAAGCAGAATGCATGATTTAATTAATTTCTACCAAAATTATTCAACAATTAATATATTTCTCACTTTATTCCTGTCACTGTCTTGTTACTAGTCACCAATTTTCTAATATTAGGGCGGTACAGTGGCTCAGTGGTTAGCACTGTGCTTCACAGCACCTAGGACCCAGGTTTGATTCCACCCTCTAGTGACTGTGTGGAGTTTGCATGTTCTCCCTGTGTCTGTGTGGGTTTCCTCCAGGTGCTATTGTTTCCTCCCACAATCCAAAGCTGTGCCAGGTGAATTGCCCATGCTAAATTGCCCATAGTGTTCAGGGATGCACAGGTTAGGTGCATGTCTAAGGGGTAAATGTAGGGGAATGGGTTTGGATGGAATACTCTTCGGAGGGTCAGTGTGGACTTGTTGGGCCGAGGGACCTGTTTCCACACGGTAGGGATTCTAATTCTAATTTCCTGTATCTTTCAAAAGGCTAAGGCATAAATCATTTTGAGAGTTTGACAAAATAGAGAGTTATTCTAAAAAGAAAACTGATACAGGAATCACTAGACTCTGAGAACCTGTGCATTTCAATTCAGTAATTTGCAGATTATGTTACTATTATTTGCATGTGAATCTGCCAATATCTTTTGCCAACCCAATCAGTTCTATTGGCAAGAGCCATCTGTTTTGAATTCTCGCATATACTATTTTCAATTAACGCTATTTTTGATTGATTTTAGTTTTCTTGAAAATAATTTTTAGGTGAACAGATTACTATAAAGAGAAGGACGAGTGGTCTTATAGAGAATTATACATATGTTACTCTCAATTTAAAAAATATGACTGAAATTTAACTTCCCTCCTCTTTATAGGTGACAAAGCTAGTGAATAATTATCGGTCACATTCATCTTTACTTGCCCTGCCTTCTAAGTTGTTTTATCATGAAGAGCTAAAGATGTCTTCAGATCAGTCTGTGGTCAACAAGTTCTGTAACTGGGAAAAATTGCCCAGGAAAGGATTTCCGATAATTTTTCATGGATTGAGGGTATGCTCATGAAGCCTTAAGAAATGTCTTAAACTTAATATACTTTTTTCCTAAGTGAATCATTTCATATTACATGATTATAATTTCAATAGTGTTATATAGAATGAGAATTGTATTCATCCAATTCCCCCAATCATCAAATCATTTTGCGATAACATTTAACTTTTTAAAATAAAATTAATGCAGCTGTATTTTCTTAATCAACTGAAATCACAATAGCGCACATGGTATTTATTCACTGATGGATCATGCTTATGATGGTCTTAAGCTAATCTGTTTTTAATGGTGTTTGTTGTGAAGTAAATGTCAGCCAGGATACAGGGAGAACAGTTTTGGAGTATGATTATAGATCGCTCACAAGTTAAACTGAAATAACTCAGTGGTGAGAATGTCACTGGGCAAAGCAAACTTTAAAGGATACAGTTTGATCCCTGTCTGTACTCAGCTTGTTATTCTCTTTAAGTATGGTTGTGTCAGTTGACATGCAGTTCTTTAGACAACTGTTTGACAGCAAAAAAGATGCTAGAAACAGTTAAAGCTGTTTAATAACCACCTCCTTCATAGCAATTGATCTGACCCTTGATACACTACATACTAGAAATTGTGGAAAATCAGGACCTGCTTGTAACAGTGTTAAAATACTCTGTCACCATTCAGGCCAGATTAAAATAACAGACCTGTATGGTGACAAGGTATTTTAACCTGACCTGTATGGTGACAGGGTTAAAATACCCTGTCACCATTCAGGCGAGGTTAATATTTTATTTTACTTCATTTCAGGCAGAGCTGTGACTTATTATGTTCAATTCTGGCCACTACAGTTTAGAAAAGATGTGAAGACTTTAAAGGGATGCAAAAAAAATTGAGAATGATTTCATTGATGATGGACCTCAGTCACATGAATTGGTTGGAGAAGCTGAGTTTGTTGTCCTGGCAGTAAGTTGAAGGTGATTTATTACATATGCTCAAAATTGTGAGGAGTCTAGACAGAGTATATGGGAAGAAATAGTTCCCATTGGCAGAGAAGTCAGCAATTTAAAATGTCTGCCAAAAGAAGCAATGGTGACAGTAGAACCAAAATTATTATATAGTGAATGGTGAGGCTCTGGAATACGATGCCTGAGAATGTGGTGAAGACAGATTCTGTTGTCGTTTTCAAAATAACATTTAATAAGCACCTGAAGGATTATGGAGGGCTAACCATGGAGACAAAGGCTGTGGGAGTAGGCTGGGAGATGGAGTTCAGGCCTCATCATCTATGATCTTGGCAAATTGCTCAACAGTCTCAAGAGACCAAATGATCTACTCCTGCTCCTGGTATTCTTGCATATTCCTTTGTAATTTTTTATGTGTTGTGAAAAACAACCTAATTTCCTCAAATGGAATGACAGAGGAAGTGACAAACTCTTGTAGCTCTATTAAAAGCATGTTACATCTCCCTGACAATGATGTACCATGTGTACTTACATTCACTGTTATAAACCTTGTTACAAATTGTCATTTCTGTCCTTAAATAAGTGACAAACATTAACAGAAATAGCTTTTTGGATGCTTTATTCTTGCAAGTCACATCTCATTCTAATTTTGTAATCGCTGTTAATTGAAATAATTTGTTAAAATTTCAGGGAAATGAAATGAGGGAAGGTAGCAATCCATCATGGTTCAATCCTAAAGAGGCAGTTCAAGTAATGCGTTACTGCTGTCTCCTGGCAAAACACTGTACAAACCCAGTAAAACCTTCTGAGATTGGGGTCATTGCACCCTATCAAAAACAGGTAGGTACATTCGCGATATCATGTAATAACATTCGTTCTTCTACTTCAGCCTTAAGTGGAAGCAAGTGACTTTCCAGCTATCTATTCACCTTGCAATTGTGTTTGTTGCCTGCTTCTGACTTGTACCCCTACTAAAGTATGTCAAATCAAGGATCAAAACACTGAGAATAATTTGGATATTATTTGCCTTTTGTATTATATTCTGAACTAATTTGGCAAGAGAAAATACAGGGAAATGGCCCTATTAATAAACTGGGAGCATAAAGTTGTAGAACTAAACTGTTCCTTTTCCTCATACTTCGATCATTATAAGTTCAAGTATATGTGTTAATGTATTTTTAATTGGTATATGCAGGTACAAAAGATCAGAATTCTTCTCCGAAGCGGTTATCTCTCTGACCTAAAGGTTGGATCTGTTGAAGAGTTTCAAGGCCAGGAGAAATTAGTCATAATTGTGTCAACAGTAAGATCTATTACTATGTGTTAACTTGACATTTTAAATGACAACAGTCCAGACGCATTTATGGATGGTATTAAAATGGAAATAATACTGTGCCTTGAATTTTTTTTTAAAACGCACACATTAGATATACTCAGGAGGTCAGGCAGTATATGTGGAGAAAAAGAGTTATCATTTCAAGTTGATAACCCTGATCCTTGCATTTCAGTTTAGCGTTACAGCCAGAACATCTCAGATCTACATTTCTATCCTTGTTAATATTTATTAAATGTAAATATTTTATCCATAAATTCTCTTCAACCTATTTATTGTTTGACCACTTGATAAATGTTACACTCCATATACGCATATGCATCTGCAATGGAAATGTTTTGCTTAGAGATAATAGATAATAATTTCAACATGCTAACACATTATTATACATTGGAGATAGCATTTATACTTGTGTAATTATACAATTATTGCAACATTCATTGCAATGGTACAAAATATACATGAGTATTCACCCTGTAATCTGAAGATGAAGTTAAATAATAACTTATCAAAATTAAATAGCTGAAAATGAACAGATCAGTCTTTGAAAAAGGAAGTTGAGCCAGTTTACCACCTCTTACTTTTTTCTTAGATTATGACTAGACTGCTCAGAATTTCCAGCATTTACTAACTTTATTTCAGATTAAAAATATGTGACACTTTTCTATCATTAATCACTGCTGTCCTAGTCATAGTCATACAGTGCAGAAGAGGTCCTTCAGACAATTGAGCCTGCACTGACCAATCTATACTATTTCCATTTTCCAGTACTTGGCCCACAGCCTTGGATGATAAGACATATCAAGTGCTCATACATATAAAGGCTGTGACTTTTCCTGCCCATACTATTCTCCCAGATTCTCTTCTGAGTGAAGATCTTTTTTTCTGAAATCCTCTCTAAACCTCCTGCCCTTCATCTGAGCAACCTGTCTATATCTCTATGTAACATAATCCATAGAATACCTATAGTGTGGAATCAGACCATTTGGCCCATCGAGTCCTACCTTATCCCTGTAATGTTGCTAATGCACCTAACCTACGTATTCCTGAAATCTATGGGTAGTTTAGTATGGCAAATCCACTTAACTTGCACATCTTTGGACTATGGGCCTTCTTCCTTGTTATTAAATATCTGACCAATCTTGGTGGTATCCACAAACTTGCTTATTATCTCTTTCTCTGCCCACCATCAATATTCTCATCTATATTGTTGATAGATATCAAGAAGGGACCCAGCACTGATTCCTGTGGTATGCCATTGGGAACTGGCTTCCAGTCACAGCAACAGCTTTCAACCACCACTGTCCTGCCACAAAGTCAATTTGCCAACTTACCCTTGATCTTGTGTACTTTTAGATTCTGTATCAGTTTATATTGTGAGACTTTTTGACAAAGGCTTTGCTGAAATCCGTACTAACTGCACACTACCCTGCTCTGCGCACCTGATCACCACCTCAAAAAATTAATTCAAATTTGTTAGGTATGACCTCCCTCTAATAAAGCCATGCTGACTATCCCTGATCAAACCTTGCTTCTCCAAATGGAAATTAATTCTCTATTTCAGAATTTTGTCCACATTTCTCCACCACTAATGCTAGACTCCTTGGTCTGTAATTCTCTGCCACCCTTCTTGAAAAATGGAACCATATTAGCTGTCCTTCAGTCCTCTGACACCTTACATGTGGCCAGAGAAATACTAAATAGTTGAACCCCTATAATTTCCTCCTTCGCCTCCCACAGCAGCCAGGGATACAACTCATCTGGACCTGAGGATTTATCTACTTTTAAGCCTGCAAAAACCTCCAGTACCACCTCATTCCCTAAGTCAATCTGGTCAAGAATGTAACAGTCCTGAAAGCCAAATTCTGCATCTATGTTCCCCTCATCACAAACGATGACAAAAGTGAAGCACAAATTTAGCACCCTCTTATCGTTCTCTGGCTTCACAAACAGATTGTTCCTAATCGGCTCTACTTTTTGCCTGGTTGTTCTCTTCCCCGTTAATATACTTGTAAAATATCTTGGGATTCTCCCAAATTTTGTTAAACATTTTTCACACTTTGTTCTCCTAATTCCAACATAAGATTCCATCCCCTCCGCGCGCCCCCCCCACCTTGTACTCCACCAAGGCCTCCACTGATTTCCTGTCTTTGCACCTGCTGAAAGCCTCCATTTTGTTTCTCTCTCTCCTCCTTATCCAATCCTGAATGTTCCTGAACACCAAGGGTCCTCTGGGCTTGTAGCTCTTAAATGTCACCCTAAAGGGAGCATGTTAGGCCTGTACTCTCCATTTTCTTTTTGAATGCCCCCACTCCCCAGTGCTGTGCTGTAGATTTTCCCACAAGTAGCTGTTCACAGTCCCGGAGTGCTTTATAACATATGATCTAACATCTTAATCACCTATATTTTGCATTAATCAAACATTAAAATGTTTTGAAAATCAACCTCTTTAAAATAATACATATATGTCTAACTTGTAACTTTTTAAAATATGTGTTGGTATTGACTTTGGTGTTGGTGGATAAAGTTTAGAAAACAGTTGTGCAGGAAAGATGCTTAATAAATTGGACACTTTCTCAACTTCCAAGACCAAAGAAGGTATTCTTAAATGGTACAAAAACAAAGTGCTGGAGAAACTCAGCAGGTCTGGCAGCATCTGTAGAAAAAAAACACCATGACTCTTTTGAGTCCAATGACCCCTCATACATTTCTCTTTACATATGTGACCAGAACTGCTGCATGTCTCCAGCACTTTGTTTTTGTCCCAGATTTCCAGCAGTTATTTGTTTAATTCTTAAATGGTAATTGTTTTAAAATAGAACTTAAGCTGCAGGTGATGTTTAAAGGGAGAAGTTGTGTAATTGCCAACATTAGGCTCACAAATCAAGCAAGAACCTAACTAGCTTGTGTGTCTAATTTCATTTAAAATAAAATATTAGTATCATGGAAGTGGCAATCACTACATTTTCCTCCCATCCCTTGCTGTAAGTTAAGACGATGATGAGTGAAACTACTGAGGTAGTGGTGGGAATTGTGGTTATTAACCATTTAATCAGATTTTGGGTTCTGCCAAAGTCATGATAGTAGATCAAGAAAACACCTTTAAAATTCTAGGATTTGACTCCCACAGTCTCCAGCACTAATTATTGGTTTGTAGCACAAGCGCTTTATTGTTTGGTTCCAGCTAAATATTATTTTGCTTTAAGAAACAAGTTCCCTTCATCCTTCTGAGAACAAATATATTTGATCTATTGGTTTTATTTATTGTCACGTGTACCTAGGGGAACTTTGATTATCCAAACGTGATGGGCGGGCACTATTTCGTTAGGATAATCAATTATTCAGTTAATCGATTAAATGCCTTTCCTTTTGGGGCTCGGAGTTTTTAAAGTCTGCTCCTCATTCAGGAGATTGCAGAAGCACACAGCGTGCAAGGCCCCACCCCTGACCCCATGCAACACTCCTCCTCCTCCTCCTCCCCCCCCCCCCCCCCACCCACCCAACCCCGTACACACCCGCTCCCACTCTGGGGCAGCTGGACTGTACACCAACATCAAGACTGCTGCTGCTTTTGTGGGCTAAATAGCGCACGCACACAGACACCTTTTTTACTGCAACTTTTTGACAGGTTCCATGTTTGCCCTGTACAGGACAATGTTGGAGAGATTATCCGGGGAAGGGGGGTTTAGGGTACACCCCTCTGTAGAACTCCAGGGAAAGTGGGGGGAGAGAGAGGGGGTGGGCAGTCCGTCATTTGGAGATGGTGCCTGTTTAGTCACTGTAAATAAAAGACCTGATCACATTTGGAAACACGCCTTTGTAATGTTTCCATCGGATCTGGAGATCTCCTTCGGATAATCCAATTTTCGGATAATTGGTATTCGGATAATCGAGGTTCCCCTGTATAGTGAAAAGCTTTGTTTGCGAGCAGTATAGGCAGATGATAGGAAGCAAGGACATACAAATCATAGGGTGAAAAAAACACTTGGACAGAGTAAGGCATACAGGTTACATCACACAGGACATGCAGTAGACAAATCTTAAGTTTGATAAACTTTTTGAGAAGACTTGTCAAACTTGTTAGATGATAGGCAGTGCAGTGTCATTTTTCAAGAAGGCCTTCAGCATGTTTTGAAACAATGTATTAATAGAACTTCAGTGTTTCTAAGCATCCACTCTCAATCTGTTAAAATGCAACATTTCAGAACAAGCATTTCACAAGGTGGATCATTTCTTCATTGACCATGTGAGATGTGTTTTAGATGTTCTTTATACAAATTCATTTGTAAGTCATCAATATACCTTGATACCTACATACAAATCCTAATTGGAGACAAATCAAACCATGCCTCCCTCCACAAATAGTAAAGCTGTTCCAGTTCAATATTTTTCAGATGTTTCTTTTCTTAAAATATTTCATGGCAGCTTAACAAATATATTACATACATACAAAATTAATATACAGCTTTATGGTTATGCTTAGTACGGTGCAGTTTTATGTTTGTCTTTTTGAATGTAAACATAAAAAAATCATAAGTAGTTTCAACATTAACAAATGCTTTGTACAGGTACGGTCCAGTGAAGAAAATCTGGCTGAGGACACGCGTTATGTTTTGGGGTTTCTTTCCAATCCCAAAAGATTTAATGTGGCTATCACTCGAGCAAAAGCACTATTGATTGTGGTTGGTAATCCACATATTCTTCTCAAGGTGGGTGAATTTCTGACATTGAGTCTTGATTTTGCTTTAATCTCTTTGTTTACTTGATTTCTAAAGTTGGAAGAGGATCTGTGTATGTCTTAGCATCTTAACATTAGACTAAAATCAGAACCTTGCAATGTTGTTTTGCAGAGGCCCTGCCCACAGATTTGGCAGGAGCTTTTGGGATTGCTAATGCTCACCATCGTGCAATGTCAAAACTAATGAAAACATTGTGGCAAAGTAAATATGTGAAAAATGTCTGTCTTTACAGTTTATTCACCTCTACAATGGACTGACATTGTGCATTTTAAAAAATTAATCATCTCTGGAAAAGCATAGTAATATTTTGACAATGCAGTCAAACATGTTTTCAATATTTTCATACTGCAGTGCGAAATCCTAGTGCTTCTCTCTTGACCTTTAGGGCTTCAGCTCAGGAAACAAGCGATTGAATGGGCAGATATTGAACCTGCAAATTTTGTGAATTGATGGCATTTTTTTTGGGAGAACAAAATTTCAAAAATGCTGGAGGTTGTTTTGTTTGTCTTGTGTGGATAATGTTTTGACATTCATAAAGCAACCAATTCAGTACAGGCCCATCGCCCCTCGACCTATGGAACCAATCTGAAGCCTATCTATCCTACACTATTCCATATGTTTCATCCATATGTTTATCCAATGACTATCCGTATTTTGTGTAATAGCCTACCGTGGGGAACTTTATTGGAACACTGAAATCCATGGATTTTCCTGTCACAAGAAATGGCAGCTTTCTGGTGCCTTCCATCTTGGCATAGACCATAGCAGTGACACATTCAACACTGAAAAGCGATGTGGTCGAGAGCAGCAGAACAGTTGGTTTTAGCCACTTTAAAAATGCCTGAGTGCATACTCATGCGGGATGTGGGAAAAACTCATTTTGCAGCTATCGTTGCTGGTTTGCCCAAATCTTTGTGCACGAGTGGGGTGTAACTCTGCTCCAGTTGATTACTGTGGTCATATGACAAACATGCATGATGTTAGGCAATTGGGAGTTACTGGTCCAGAACTTTGACTTCTCACAGGCAACTTCTGATGGAGGGAAAGGCCATTAATCTCACCATGAGCAGAATTCTGAGATATCTGCATTTGGCTTATCACAATTCTACTATATAAACAAAAATTAGAACTGTACTTGAAAATCAGTTGCAACAGTTTTTTTTAAATGGAGGAATAAATACTTTTTCTATTAACTGGTACCACATTTGAAGTAGTGCAACATCAACTATAATAAAACTGTTAAACATTTCTTTGTCCTAGGATCCATGTTGGGGTGCATTTCTGGAATACTGTGTTACAAACAATGCATATGTCGGTTGCGATCTCCCACATGAAGTTTTGATTCAGCAAAGGTAAGTTTGTTGTTAATCCATTGTCCAATATCTTCGGTGAAATGGATTAACCCATCGATAATAAATGAAAAAGGTTCAGCAGCACTTATGAAGAAAAAAATTGACATTTCTAGTGTAGGCACTTGCTGAGAATTAAGATATAAGCAGCTATGCAGTGTTTAAACATGTTGTGCCTGACCTGTTGTGCTTTTCCAGTGCCACACTGACTCGAGATCAATCTCCAGTCCTCACTTTTTCCCCCCCAGTGTTTAAACATAATAAGGCAAAGAGAAACAATGGTATAAAGTCACTGTGGCCACATAGGGTAGAAAAAAAGATTCAGGAAGTGCTTGAATTAAGTAGATGTAATAACTAGTTATGATATTTGACAGAGACAAAAGGTATCCTTATAATGGGGGAAATCAAAGAAATTAAATCAATGCAAGACACAAAATAAATGTTACTGCTAAAGTGCATAACTAATTTTTAGATCGATAGATAACTAAGATGGCTCAAGAGTCTAGTGAAATTACCAACTTTAGTTGCCAGCCTCAAATGTGTCATGTAATTCCTTTTTGGTCTTTTTTTCCCCCTTCAGTTTCTGCAACCACCTCCTATCCTAATGCCTCCTTATATTCCTAAACAAAACCGTTTCCATTCCTCCAGTGTATTATGTACCTTTTCCCATCAGCCACTGTTGGGTGACCAGGTTTTCAGTCACCTATACTTCTTGCTGTGAAATTCTCTACACACACTTCTTTACACAGATCTTCCTTTGTACCTCTTGTGGGGTTCAGCATCTTTATTTATTTCTGTGAGGTGCCATGTAGGGCAGCTGTGTAGATGCTCTTTAATACAATCCTCATAGCTGTATATCATTCATTTTTGTAAAACTCAGCATTCTACCCACTAATTCTACATATATGGCCAGAGGAAAGGTTAAACAGACTTCAATTTGGGTTAGAATTGTGTTTCTGTACTGGTATGTCCTCTTGTAACATCGCATGGCATTACTAGTAATTTGAGTAGCTGCTCCTTGCTATAGGGAGAAAAATTAGAACAGACATTTAATATGATTGTGTAGATGAATGTCTCTTCCACTGAATGCTATGAAAGACCCTGACCCAAATCCTTTCATTTGTTGCTGTCCTCTGTCATTAGTGCCCCCTCTTATCCAAAAACTGATGGAATATGACCACTGAACCACTATTACTAGAACAGCTCATGTAGACCTACAAGAACACCCAGGATGTTGTTTTAGCATAATCATTTGACCTGTCCAGATCTTTGGACTCCCTGGAATAAAGAATCAATGATCTGTTGAGTGAGAGCTTCAGTTGACCTATGGATCTAGATGTAGTTGGAAAGGAACAGGCTGGGGCTGTTTTCCCTGGAGCTTTGGAGGCAGAGGGGTGACCTTTATAGAGGTTTACAAAATTGAGGGGTATGGATAGGGTAAATAGGCAGAGTCTTTTCCCTGTGGTCAGAGAGACCAGAACTAGAGGGCATAGGTTTAGGGGGAAGAGGGGAAAGATATAAAAGAGACCAATCAGGCAACTTTTTCACACACAGGGTGGAATGAGCTGCCAGAGGAAGTGGTGGAGGCTGGTACAATTGCAACATATAAGAGGCATTTGGATGGGTATATGAATTAGGAAGGGTTTGGAGGGATATGGGCCGGATGCTGGCAGGTGGGACTAGATTGGGTTGGGATATCTGGTCAGCATGGACGGATTGGACTGAAGGATCTGTTTCCATGCTGTACATCTCTATGCCTCTATGACTAAATGTTATCGATCACATTTGTATGCTCTAGACAGCAGCCACTTTGTGTGGAAGGACAACCGGCAGATATTATTGTACTATGTGTCGTACTGGCTACTAGGAAAGCAGCCAATTAAGTACATGATCATTATACTATTGGAATACTGAGTTTTCTTTTACAGAGCATAAGCTTAAAAATTCTGTGAAAAATGCAGAAGAATCCTATGGAAACCCCAGAACTCTTTCTGACTGCTTAACAACCATAAAGCCTGTTTGAAAAGGAAATACTTGCTGAGCTATGGGGAAAGAGTTGGGAATTAGAAAGCTTTGTCAAAAAGCCAGCAAAGGCATTATGAAGCGAATAGTCAGCCTCCTGTGCTCTATCATTTGGATAGTTTACTTTTAGTGCTGTTGTATGCTATGGCAACACCTACTACAATTGCAGTTCTGAAATGTGTCCAAGCTGTATTTTGATAATTACAAGGCAGAGACTGAAAATGATAGTAAGGAGTATAAGGCCTGAGTTATTTGGGTTGTGGCTCATTTGGTTGGGAGACTTTTCATAACTCTACGAAATGAATCAGTTATGTCAAAGTTTCCCTGTAATTTTTGAGAAAAAAAAAGGACTGTGGATGCTGGAAATCGGAAACAAAAACAAATTACTGGAAAAGTCAGATTTGGCAGTACCTGTGGAAAGAAATCAGTTGATGTTTCAGGTCCAACGACCCTCCTCAGTTTTGAAGAGTCGTACTGGACCTGAAACGTTAACTCGGATTTCTCTCCACAGATGCTGCCAGATCTGCTGAGCTTTTCCTGCTACTTGTAATATTGCCTCAACTGTCTGACCTTGATTTGTTTCCAACTTCATACTGCTCTTGAAAATTTTCAAAAGTCATATCTGTCCTCAGTCTTCTCCAAAGTGTAGAGTCCCTCTCTGCTCTACAGTTTCTCAAATTTCTTCTTTCTCTCAAATTTCTTCTCTTCGTTATGAAAACTAACCCTGAATACATACTTCAGATTGTACCTCACCAAGGCAAGTACAGCTTCATCACTTTAAGTAACTGTTTTCTAGATATACACTCCCAACATTGCATCTGTTTTAATAATATGGCAACCAAAACTTCCAGTGGGTAGGTTATGCATATCATCATTCGGCATACACTTCATGTACTTGGTGCATTTACTTCAAAAATTTGCATTTCTCTCAATTAAACTCTTTTCTTTCTTATTGACTAGTTTATCTAGATGGCTTTGGATGATCATATTGGTGAATAGATTGCTCTTTGTATCTTCTGAAGTGGACTAGCAAATCACTTCTTTGGAAATAATGACTACAGAGTTAAAAATTAGATGGACCCATTATAAGAATTCAAGTGAGAATCAGGGCTGACTTTAGCAATCTTATCAGTCATCCCTGCAGGTTCTGTTTCATTAATATGAGGGAATGGCATTAAATGTTTGAACTTAAACTAAATATGCAACGTGGACAATGTTTTTTCTACCTCCTATTCATAGATTTCAACAGCCAGCAAATACATCCACTTTGTACAGCACTTAAAGCATCTGAATAAACAGTGCATAGTAATGCTCAAGGAATCATACAATAGCAAAGTGGTAGTGCACCAAACCTATGCCAAAGTTAATCCAATATTACTGGTCTAGCGAGGCTGAGTGCTTAGATGTTCTTTCTGTGAAAAATATAATTCAGCCAGTTATCACCCCAAAACCAGCAAAATAATGGAAGGTATCTTCGGTACTACCACCAAGGGATGCCCAGTTGCCAGTAGCCTGACTGTTAATCCTCAATTCAGGTTCTGTCATAACCTACTCTGTTCCAGAACTCTCAACTGGCTTGAAACTAGATTCAAGAACTTAATACCAGAAAATTGAAAGTTATTTTCCTCACTATCAAGGTAATGTTCAACCAGTTAAGAGTCGTACAATTTGCTCAGCAGAGTATTCACATCCAAATATGCATCTACTCCTCAACTGAGGGGGACACATTGTTTGACAGAAAATGTTCTTGTTAAATACTGTAATGTTAGAAAACAGCATGTCAGATAGATTTTAACACATTTTACCATACGTTGAATGACTTTTATATTAGAGAGGCACTGGGTTATGAGCCAGTTATTGCCCAGAATTTATTCTATAATTGCATAGTGTCAACGTGTGTAGCTTTATTTTCAAGCTGTCTCAAATTTAAAGTATTGTTAAATTTAACAGAATTTTACTCCACACAACCCTCATTGCATAGTTTTTAAGAATGCTTATGTAGAAATAATTCTTTATGCATATAACTGAAGCTTTCTCCTTTCTGTTTGCAGAGCTATATCTGGGAAGAAATAAAATATTGCCTCAGTTTTGAAACTTTTGTAATAGAGGAAGACCTCTTCAGAGGAAAATAGTGCCATATTATTTTGTGATGCTAGTTGTAAAGTTTTTTTTTAAAAAACTGTACATTAGCGTTACAGACCTTTACCTCTTAATTTCTAAAGCAGAGAATATTTGCACTTGGTTAACTCTAATTTTCCTGCAGCAATGCATTGAATATGTAAATTAATATATTCAGCTCTGAATTATTTCACTGTAAAGTTGCATTATTTGAAGTTCTTTATCACAATTACATAATTTCTTAAGTTATTTCTTATCTGGTCACAAAATTCAAGTCATTGCTAATGGATAGGATAGGAAAAATATTGAGGGGTGATGCGTGGGTGAGAATTACTGATACTTGCAAAAGCCACCATAACACTATTCAATTCAACTATAACCAAACCTGCAACTTGCATTCTTAGTAACTAATAGGCAGAAGCTTTCATAGAAAAGGAGGAAGTAGTGAAGGATAAAATGAAAACTAAAGAATTACTGAATTTTGTTGACTGAGCTGCTCCTCACCCACAGTTGAACTTTTCAAAATGGTGACTAAGTAATGTTGGACAGCACTGAAAATGGACAATATCAAATCAAATTGTTTGTGCAGAGTGTAATTTGATTGACTGAATATCAAGCACTGTTGAAAATAAGCAACCGCTCAGGTAAAGCCTATTTTGTACCACTACCTGTGGCGAAACTCTGATTTTAGTAAACACTGCTTCTAGTTTCACAAGTTTGTCATATGACAATGAGGGAATGGTATTAGCCATCTTGGCTGCTTGCTCCAAAGGAGCATGCAACACAGCCTCTATAATATGTAACTTTAAGGCTTCCTGTTTCACTAACAAAGATTAAAACAATTTTTATTTACCGATTGGCCAAAATGTACATACCACAAACTGATGCATGTGGATAGAGAGGATTCCCTGTAAATAGTTCAGGGAATTGAGCCAGTTTTCTCCTTTCTTGAAACATTCGATGGTGGACTGTGGAGATACCCCTCACATGTTGAAATATGTACTGGCCCTTTATATTAGAGTTTTGTATGCCCTCACATGGTGTATACATACCTTTTTGAAGAACAAATGTTGTGCAGTGTTAATACTGTGGATCTCATTCCTAAAAATCTGAAAATTCAACTAATCATTACACCTCTGGGTCAGTTGGCTGGACAGCTGGTATCATGCAGAATACCAGTAATGCATGTTCACTTTCTGTACTGGTCCCACTCTTTCAACATCGCCCCTTCTGAGGCAATGTGACCCTTGGGTTAAACACACCACCAGCTGTCTCTTGAATGAGAGAAAGTAGTCTATGATGCTCTGGGGACAATAGTGACTTTAGCCTTACTTAAATGATGAAAGGAAGTAATAGCATTTTGTTCAAAATTTTCTAGATTATTCATTTAAGATCTACAATTTTCCAACTATGCATGTTCATTTGTCACTTTTTATTTTAAGAAGCACAATTTCCATAATGTTTAAACTATTGTTTCAATTGTTAAAATTGTTTATCATTTTCATACAACTGTAAGTTGGTTGAAGAGAATATGAATTCTGTGAATCGGTCATTAAAAACAAATTAAGATGGCCAAAAACTTGAATTTTCAATGCAGAAGTTGGTCAGTACATAATATCCCAAACAACTGTTCATTCACCTAATGAGGTTACCAAGTCACAAGCTGCCAGAGGTGGTAGAGGAGGTGGGTATAATTCCAACATTTAAAAAGGATGGGTAAATGAATAGAAAAGGTTTAGAGGGATATGGGTAAATTGCTGGAAAATGGTACTAGATCAGTTTAGAATATCTGGTTGGCACGGAGGAGTTGGATCACAGGGTCTGTTTGTGCTGTATAATTCTTTGACTCTGGCTCCTGGTTGGGCATCCATTTAACCAGTCTGTGTATCTGTTTCTTTACCACTGGATCCATCTAATTTTGCATTATTGTGTTTACATGTGCAAAAATATCATTGTTTACAACATTTGCAGTCCAAATGGGGTTTTTTTTTAAAGTTAAATATAGCTGAGGCCCTAGCACTGATTCCCACAGAAAATCCTGTTCATTTTCTCTCACTGAATGGCAGTTTTACACTTGCTAATTTCCAATACAATTCTTCAATAGAATTGTACTTCAATTTAAATAAAATACCTTTTCATTTTAGTGCTCAGAACTAGTCCTTATAATGATGAAAGCCTCAAGACTGAGTCTCAAACAACTGTTATTCTATTTTATGGACTGACCATAGGATTTTCCTTCTGAAAATCCTAATGATTTGTACCCTGCTTTTTCAATTTCTGGTAACAGAAAAAGGAAAATTACTGCACTTAATTGCAGCTCTCGTTTCCCCAGTTATTTTTCTTCATGCTTTGAATACCTGGTCATGAAACAAAACATGCAGCGCACACGATGCAATGTTGTGAGGTTGAAGATATTTTCCATAAGGATAATAGGTAGTATTTTTGTTTATTGCATCAATGAGTTCTACACAATAACTGGTTTTAAAATGTTTCTAATTAGATTCCAGAAGACAAGAAAAGATCGTGACAACATAAATATACAGATAAAATAAAACACAAGGCCAGCTTAGATGCATTGGCCAAGATTTCAAAGTATGTACAGCAAAACAAGAGTTTGGGAGATTGGTTCCTTAAAGGGAACTGTCCTAAGGTCATTGCTGAGGTATTAAAAAAATGCTCAACTAAATATGTTCTGCTTTTGAAAATTGTTGTGACTTACCGAGTTTGGAAGCTATAGGCTTAAGCAAAATCTCATTCGCATCTTAAAACAGGTACCAAAGAAAGTAATGAGAAAGATGATACAAGTACCTAAACACAAATCAAATTAAAATCATTACAATTACAGCTGTAAGCGCAAGCATTGGATTAGTAATAAGTCAAAACAAATCCTTACGAACATGTCACAGCAATGGCATCCCAAACTGATTTGGGAGAACTGTTGTTGGACTGGGGTGGGCAAAGTTTAAAACTCACAACACCAGGCTATAGTCCAACAGGTTTATTTGGCAGCACTAGCTTTTGAGTGCTGCTTCTTTATCAGGTCACAACCACCTGATGAAGCAGCAGCACTTCAAAAGCTACTGCCTCCAACTCAACATGTTGGATCATAACC
Source organism: Chiloscyllium punctatum (assembly GCF_047496795.1). NCBI lineage: Eukaryota > Metazoa > Chordata > Chondrichthyes > Orectolobiformes > Hemiscylliidae > Chiloscyllium > Chiloscyllium punctatum. The sequence goes on from NC_092782.1 coordinate 34,348,760, forward strand.
TGGTGGTGTGAGATGTAACTTTTTATCCCAACTGATTTTTGATTGGTATAATTTAACTACCCAACTTGCCATCAGATGGACATGCCCGTACTGAACAAAATTGACAAAACAATTAGAAGGGAAAATACTGAAATTCCTCTATTTTGGGATATCAATCAAAATATACACTCACCCTGCTCTTTGTGCATTCTAACCACATTTGAATGACCTGTAGCTAAACTGATTGCAATAAGCTTGCATTTCAAACAATTTTTTTTTATGATAAACAACAAAGTGTATTTTACTTTCATAGGCAAAATTTATTGTTTCTACCTAGACCAACAAAATTAGTGAATGATCTGTATTAAAAAAATTACAAAGGTAACATGATATCCCTGGTAAGCACTATGTGTATAACAGTACTGATTTTAGTCAATGATTCAAAACAAATTAAAGTGGAAAAAAATAATTATCCCCATAAAAGTAAAAACCACCAAAACTAACTATTCAAAAAGCTTTCTAGTACACTATAGTCCATAAGAAATTATCCTGTGCCTGTCTAATACGAAGGCACAATATCACAAGATCCGTGAGGTAAAGTTGATCTGGTTTAAAACCTAAAGCCAACGTCTTTTTTTAGAAAGCCCAATTTAATTTTTGTTCATGCAAATGCAATTTCCATATTTTAAAAAGTTTCTTAAAATCTGTAGTGGAATATCCACATTAGGCACATAAGTACACCAGGTACATTACATACAAAAAAAGACACTTAAAGAACATGTCAGTCTGCTTAAAAAGAGACTGTGCATGGAAGCATCTGTAATCAAAGTACAGACAGAACTGAGAGTCAAGATTCAAACAAGAAGTTAAGTTATACAATGATCACAATTATCTGTGTTGCCACAAATTGGAATGCACATAATTTATATTTAATTCAAAGCTCCATTAAAGAATTTATAGATGAAGTAGCAAACTTTACTACTAACTGGAAGAAATAGTTTTTTAAACTTTCCTCTTATTTACAGTTTGTTCAGTTAGACAGTTACATTTTTCTGTATAGTTTAAAGAAACAATAGAACTGATCAAGCTTTTGGAACTGGAATACAAATCACCCACAAATTCACGGGGTTTACAAATTCTGACATCCATATTCATAATACACAAGTCCTCAAGCACACTGTGCATGAACATCTTCTGAGGGAGCAGGAAGAGACAAAGATGTTTCTCTGACAAAATAATCTTCCTATGACTTACTTTAGACTGGCAGTTTCTCCACCAGCACCCTGCTTTGGGAAATTCTCATCTAGAAGGGAGGAATCTCTATATTTACATAAGCTTCTTGAACCTCCCTTATCATAAGGATTCTGGTCAACATTTGTTCCATTGCCTCATTACTGACTGGTTGTGTTGAATACCAGATTGGACTATTTGGAGCAACTACTGGTTCAGCATTCAAGTAGAAGGCATCATTTCGCCCTTTAGCACTCTGTGGACTACAGGGAAAAAAAGTGTCATTATTGCTTGTTATTTACACAGTAATACAGAAAAATGAAATTAAGCATATTTTATAGTTTATATGGAATATCTCACATCAACAGTTAGACATGAAATTGTTTCAATGTAGAGTTAAATGTTGGACTTTATTGCCATCAGACCAGGCAGGTAGGCAAATGCAAAATTGGTGTTCTATCACATGTGGAATGTGCACCAACATAAAACAAAAATAAAATGCATATAAAAAGGTTCAGTTCAGAATTGCCTGGAAGAGGTAAATCTTACATAAAAGTTCAAAGCTATTCAGCTTGTTTAATTTGTCTGGATAGTCTATTAGTTATGCAGATTACTTTATTGTCCAACCCATTCACTGTTTAAGAGGTTTAAAATTCATTTGCACATTATGCAAAAAAGTAGAAAAGTATGGATTTTGTGCACAATTTTATAGATATGAATATTCAAAATATTAATGCGAGGACAATAGCACAGGATCACAAAGTTATAAAGTCTTGCTTGATTTGCTTTTGTGGTTAGGAGCGATGAATTAAAGGGTGAAACTTTGCAGAGGATCAGTAAATCCATGATCAAATAAAACTAACATTCACACAAATGCTGCAATGTCTCATGCTGTACTTAAATTAGCTCTTGTTAAAACAAAAAAATTCTTACTTTTTTTAAATAGTAAAAGTTTTCAAACAAGTTCATAGAATAGAGTCATAGAGATGTACTGCATGGAAACAGATCCTTCGGTCCAACCTGGTGATGCCGACCAGATGTCCCAACTCAATCTAGTCCCACCTGCCAGCACCCGGCCCATATCCCTCCAAACCCTTCCTATTCATATACCCATCCAAAATGCCTCTTAAATGTTGCAACTGTACCAGCCTCCACCACTTCCTCTGGCAGCTCATTCCATACGTGAAAAAGTTGCCCCACAGGTCTCTTATATCTTTCCCCTCTCACCCTAAACCTATGCCCTCTAGTTCTGGACTCCCCGACTCCAGGGAAAAGACTGTCTATTTATCCTATCCATGCCTAGAATGGTAGAACTGAATTCCTACAATACAGAAAGAGGCCATTCAGCCCATCAGGTCTGCACCAACTCTCAAGAGCATCACATCCTATCCCCATAACACCACCACAACTAATTCACCCAGTGTGCACATCCCTCAACAATGCAATTTAGCATAGCCAATCCACCTAAATGGCACATCTTTGGCCTGTGGGGAAAAAACCAGAGCAGCCAGCAAAACCTATGTAGACACTGAGAACATGCAAATTCCATGCAGTCACCCAAGACTAGAATCAAACTCAGATCCCTGGCACTGAGAGGCAGCAGTGTTAACTACTAAGCCACTGTACCACCCTTGGTATGCGAGATATTGCATGACTAAAATGCAAGAATGACTGGAAAGCTGACAAAGCAATCAAATCAGCCTGAGGGTGTGTTTTTTTAAATATATAAAAATCAATAAGTTGCATTTTACCTTATCAAAATAGAACAAAGCATTTGCATTTTGATGCCAGTGTGCTCCAGCTTGTATCATGTGCATTCGCTGGTCTTTAACTATGGCAAGATACTTTCATAACATAACTGAAAAAGTCACAATGGAAGGGGGAGAAAGTCCAGCTGGCATGGATATCAACAATATTGACAAAGTGGAAAGTAATTCTGAGGGAACATGAACAACTCGGAGCTAAATTACAAAGCAGTACCAGAAAAGTTAATAATCCCCAGATTACTGCTTGAGTCACAAGCTAAACGGCATAAGCCAACAAAATTAAGAGGTAAATGTTTGGCTCAAAATTTGGTATGGGAGAAGTGGGTTAGAATGCATGGGACATTGACACCAATAACTGGGGAAGGAGGTGGCTGTTCTGATGAGACATGCTCATCGAGGACCAAAGCCCTGAAGTACGTAACTGCTGTGGATATGGCTTTACACTAAAGTGTGTGTACAAGCATGTGGTGCACTGAAAATTATACAATCAAAGGTAACGAGGAAAGTACGATTGTTGGTTAGTGATGGGGTTGATTGTCAAATTGTACCAAGAAACCATAAAAGTGTAGGGAAACCTGATAATAGAACAATTATAAAGACTTTGCATCTTAATGCACAAAGCATTGGATTAAGGCAGATGAACTGATGGCATAGATCAAGGTAAATTGAGGTCAAAAGTTCTTTAAACTGGGTGGGGATGGAGAGGGAAATTAGAGGCAAAGTACTGGCATGGAAAGACGATTGGCTGCCTGGCAAAAAAAAAGAGTACAGATAAAAGAGTCTTTTTCAGGATGACAGCCAGTGACTAGTGAAGTTCCGCACATGTCAGTGTTGGGACCACAACTATTTAAAGTTTACATCAATGATCTGGATGAAGAAACAGGGGATACTGTTGCTAAGTTGGTAGGTGTGGAGGAAGCAGGAAGGCTGCAGAGGACTTAGACAATCTAAAAGTACAGGCAAACAAGTGGCAGATGGAATACATTGTGAATAAGTGAGCTTATGCAAGAAAGAATAGAGGAACATGGGAAAAGGTTTCAGAAATCTGAAGCACAGAATTTAGGAGACCTGGTTCATGCAGGTTCAGTTCAGTTTGAAAGGTATAAATGCATTCATTTCAAAACAGCCAGAATTCAAGAGCAGTGATGTCCCATTGAGGATGTTCAAGGCTCTGGTCTGATTGCATTTGGAATATTGAGGGGAGTTTTGGGAAAAGGAGGATATGCTGGTCTTAGAGGGTCCAGACGAGTTGTAGAAAAAATGATCCTGGGGATGAAGGGCTTCTCATATGGAGTAGTTGAGGACTCTAGTCTATACACGAGGTTTAGAAGGATGGGAAGGATCACATTGAAATAGAATACTGACAGGCCTGGATAGAGTGGACATGGAGCAGATGTTTCCACTCGTAGGAGAGACCAGGACCTGAGGCCACAGCCTTCAGAGTAAAAGGGACAACGCTTTAGAATTGAAATGAGCAGGAATTTCTTCAGCCAGAGGATGGTGAATGTTTAGAACTCATTGACACAAAAGGCTACGAAGGCCAAGTCGTTGAGTGTGTTTCAGACAAAGATAGATTAGTTCTGGACTAGTAAGGGGATTAAAGTTTATAGTGAGAAGGCAGGAAAATGGGGTTGAGAAACTGATCAGCCATGATCAAACAGTGGAGCAAACTTCATGAGCTGAATGGACTAATTGTGTATCTTATAATCAATCAACTGGAGACGTGTACATGATTTTTTTCTCTCATAATTCTCAGTTTATTGGTGTAGAGGTATCTAGATTTTAAAAATTTAAAAGGCTTAATGATTGAGGGTGGCACGGTGGCTCAGTGGGTAGCACTGCTGCCTCTCAATGCCAGAGAGCAAGGTTTGATTTTACTCTTTGGCAACAGTCTACGTGTAGTTTGCACGTTTTCCCAGTGTCTGCATAGGTTTCTGCCGGGTGCTCCGCTTTCCTCCCACAGTCCAAGGATGTGCAAGTTAGGTGGATTGGGCGTGTTAAATTACCCACAGTGGTTAGGAATGTGTAGGTAAAGTGCATTAAGCAAGGAATAATGCAGGGTTACAGGGAGAGGGCAGAATGGGTGGGATGCCCTTCAGAGGTTTGGTGTGGACTCAATGGGTTGAATGGCCTGCTTCACACTGTAAGGATTCAAGGGTGATGCCACAATGAGAAAAACAACATGAGAAACAGTGAACAGTAAAATGTAATAAGTCGATTACTGGAAATTGGACAAAAGAAATCTGGGTATCCTTACCATTTAAAGAGGTAGAAGTCATAGAGTTTTATGGGACACCTCAAGGGATTTTCAGAATTTTCAAGTTGTTCCACATACATATCTTCTGTAACTAAACCAAAAAAGAAAAGCATCCATGTATTAAATCTTTAATTTTCATTCTAATTAATTCAACAAAAAGAAGTGTACTTTGCCTTTTATTTTCAAAGATCATGACAATTTAAACAAGGAGGAGAAATTAAAAACAGCAAGTCTTGATGAACCGATGCAGTCTGTTGAAAGGTTAAACTTTAGGACTTGAATCTAAATTCATTCTGTTACAAGGGTGCCAACTCAAATTTGTTTACATAGTCACTCATCTCATGAGGGTAGGTGTGAGCAAAAGTCACAGGTCACCAAGTACTGCACCCAAATACCATCTTGCTCTTGACAGACAGTCAGAGATGTACAGCACGGAAACAGACCCATCGGTCCAAACCGTTTATGCCAACCAGATATCCCAACCCAATCTAATCCCACCTGCCAGCACCTGGCCCATATCCCTCCAAACCCTTCCTATTCATATACCCATCCAAATGCCTCTTAAATGTTGCAATTGTACCAGCCTCCACCACTTCCTCCGGCAGCTCATTCCATACACGTACCACCCTCTGCATGAAAAAGTTGCCCTTTAGGTCTCTTTTCTATCTTTCCCCTCTCACCCTAAACCTATGCCCTCTCGTTCTGGACTCCCCAACCCCAAGGAAAAGACTTTGCCTATTTATCCTATCCATGCCCCTCATAATTTTGTATACCTCTATAAGGTCACCCCTCAGCCTCTGACACTCCAGGGAAAACCCCAGCCTATTCAGCCTCTCCCTATAGCTCAGAATTCTCAAAACTGAGTCAAGATACATCAGTAAGAGATTTAAAATGGGGTAGGGAGGAAATAATTCATATTCAATAAATATTTGTAACTGACTGCATTCAAGATTAAACAAAATACTTATTGGTGGCAAAGTACATGCAACATACATTTAATGCTTCAAACCGACATTTCAAGCTTATTTTAGCAATGAAGGTAAATAATGAACAATAATGACAATGTTTAAATAGTTGTTTATTGGTAACTAACAAGGAAGGTGACTTGAAACTTCATTTATACCCATTTCTAAACTCATGACCTCTACCACCCAGAAGGACAAATGCAGCACATAAGATTATAACAAATAGGAACAGGCCATTTAGCTTCTCAAGTCTGCTCCATTCAGTAGGGTCACAACTGAACTGACACTCATGTCCACTCTCCTGCCTTTTTCCCATGACCCTTGATTCACCTACACAGCAAAACCATCACCCACAAGTATCCCTTAAAGTTACATTATTGTAAATTGAAACTACATTAATTAATCCTTCACGGTCACTGGGTCAAAATCCTAGAACTCCCTAAAAGCATTGCTAGTGAACTCAACCCACCAGACTACAGCAGTTCAAGAAATCAGTCTTCAAGGGCAAATAAGTAGGTTAATAAATGCTGGCTTAGCTAGTGATGCCCACATTCCATGAACAAATAAAACAATTCTCTTTACTCACAGATATTGGGCATCAAAACATGTTACCACAAGTCAGCTTGTCATCACAACCTTTTATTGTAATTACAACAAAAATAAATACACTTTCACAGCTATGGACATCCTAACGTATTTTACAGCCAACAAATTACTTCATATGTCATCACAATTGTAATGTAGGAAGCGGTAGCCATTTTCAAAGAGCAAATTGCCATTTTCAAAATCAGTTCTTTAAAAAATGTAGACTACCTTTCTGTCCAGCTTGAAGTTGTCCATATAATCGCAGATATCGTATACTAGAACACTTATCCTTTGAATTGCCTGGATTCTTTTTCATTTGCTTTAATACTTTGGAGAAAGCTAATTTAGAGTGTTGTTCGACTGTTTTAAGCATAAAGTACCTGTGAAAACATTTCGCCGAGTTTAAACGTATATCTTACTAAATTAAAAATCTTGTTTCTATTAAATTTACTTCCCAGTTAAATGATCTGCAGAATTATTCTGTATTAGGGAACAACAGAAAATTTAGCTTTATTGTGCTCATTTTCTAATCCTGTATTAAAAGTAAAACATAATACACAAAAGAACCAGCCACCTTTTGTAAAAACAGCAATTTCCACAATATATCTAACCCATCAAATGCAGTTAATTATAACAGATTAATCCTTAACTGAGTAATTTCAGGCAAATAATGAAATTGCAAGTCATACTTGGTATTGAAATACATTAGCGTGTACAAAAGAGTAGCTGGAGAGTGTGCTCCCAATTGCTTACAATCCCAAAGCATCTCCTCAGTAATTCGACTTGGAATGACATAACCTGTCAAAGCAAAAAAAAAAGTGTTCTTAATTTTTAAAAGTACAAAGCTTGTTGGGTTAGTTTACTGTGAAAAGAAAATAATGGAATATGTAACCTTGCATTAAAATGTTTTGCTGGCAAATTGTATACAAATTCTGTACGTAGCGCAATAAATTTTACACTGCTACTCTTTCAATCAGCTGAAATTGAAATTAGAAGAAGCAACCTTAGTTTTTTGTCTCTAAATTTTATGGATTTATTAGCCATGTAAAGATTGATGTTTAGAAATGAAAATAAACAGCATTAAGAATTAAATCACATCAAACCATGTTTAAAAAGATTACTAATTTTGGCAGGTTGAACATAAAAATTCACAAATAATTCCAAGGTAACTGTCATGTTCATTTCAAGTAAACTTGGAAACAGAATCTTTGAAATAGCTATGATATCCAATTGTTCAAAAGGTAGTGAGCTTTATTTATTTTATTTTGAGTTGCAAATGTCCCTTTCTATATGAAAGAGGACAATGTAGATGCCTACAAATTAACTACTTCTCCAAAGAGCCAACATAATTCATTTATACACTGAAGATACAAATTAGGAGTGCTCAAATTGTACGAAGTCATCCTCACTGTCTACATTTGCTTATCACTAATGGGAAGTTTTCACTTTATTTTGTCCACTAATAAAAAGTTGCCATCAATTGGAATACAGCCCAAAAATATCAACACTAGAAGCCAGCTGAGTTCCGCTTGCCTTGACAGCAGAATACAATTATAGGCCTCATAAGAAACAAACATTCTTAAAAATTGTGGGGAAATGTTAGATTATAACAACCCAATATCTGTTCGAAGTGGTCAGTGCATTAACAGAGCATGGAGCAAAAAAAAGAAAGTCATTTAATTCAAACACTACTCTTAAATCACTGAACCTACAACTTGCATCATTCAGAATCTCTGAAAACCATTACTAACACAATTGATTTTTTAAAGTTTCAATGTATGAGAACACCAATTTTCAATAAGTCAGAAACAATTTCTGCTGAAGCTATGTATGCATCGATCAAAAATAGCCCAAATCTTTTCAAGTTTTAACATACATTCAGTAAAATATTTCAAATGAGTAGCATGAAAGTGAGTCAGAAACTTGTTTGGAAGCTGAGAAAATGCAGCTTTGTGATTCACTAAACCATCTAATATATAACGAGAATACAGAGGAACCTCAATTATCCGGCATTTGATTCTCCAAATATTGGATTAGCCGGCAAGATTGCAAGGTCCCGATGCTTGACTAAGCTATGAGATCCGGCATTCGATTAACCAAACAAAATACTCTCTACACGTGTCCTTCGGGTAATTTGGGTTCCTCTGTACCTCTCTCAACCACTTCTCCCAATAACCCCTGTCTCTCCCAAGGCTGCCACTCACCAATAGTTTGCGTTCATATAGCAATTTTGACGCAAGTCTTTAGTGGAAGCATAATTGGACAAAAAAATTTACTGAATATAATAAATTATGAGAATAACAGAGCTTCACCACAGAGACAGGTTTAAAGGTCTTACTAGAAGTAAAAGGATAAAAGGAGTTGGCGAGGCAGCAAGTTAGGGAGGCAATTCAGGAGCTTCGGACACAGACTATGACATTAAAAGGCTTATGCATCTTAACCAAATATTTAAAACAACTCAGTCAAGCATTTCAAAATCAAACATCATCTTAATATGATTTCATGAGATGAGGATGCTCCTGGCATGACAAGTATTTCTGCCCTCAAGATATTGGTGAGTTTAAAATGGGTCACATGGGAAAACAGTTTGTGAAGAGTTGCCTCAGTACTTTGCATAGGGTCATGTTCTGTTGTTAGTATACGCTTTGTGAACTACATGCATGTACTGCTTGAATGTTGAAGTGTTGAGGTCACTGGTAATTTGACACAAACTTTGGTTCACCATCTTGCTGGTAATGAAAGATAAACTAAGGGAAAATTAATATTTCTACCCATTTGAAGTCAAATAATTCCACTACCTGAAATGACCTAGAAGTATCACAAAAAATATATGTTACAATTACATGATTACTCGTCACAAAGGGTTCCTATTTTATATTTCTTTTTCTTCAGACACATTCATCCCTTGTAAAAGAACGCCACTTTAAAAAGGTGGAGAGAGAGGCGAGTACTCAAAAAATATTACCTCAGATGAGCAGAGGGAAGAGATATTGTGTGATGATTTCTCACTCTAGAATAATCATAGATGTCAAACACAACATTACGTACTAAGGCATCAATATCAGAGTTCAGGTTTAAATTTTACACCTTGAAATGATAAAATATTCCTGTAACAACTTAATGAACTCTGATGATCTGCTTCCAATTCTATAAACCAATAACTACAGAAATAAATTACAACTCACCAAGTGGACTTATTTTAGGATGCCATTCTTTGAGCACTTCATGTAATTTTTCAGTAAATTTAGAATAGTAGAGATCAGCAAAAATATTATCTATTCTTCCATTTTCAAACATATGCTGTGAAACATATGAAACAGACAAAGTCATGAGTTCATGAGTCACAAAATTAGCATGCAGGTACAGCAGATAATAAAGAAAGCAAATGGTATGTTGGCTTTTATAGCTAAAGGAACAGAATATAAAAGGAAGGAAGTACTATTGCAACTATACAAGGTACTTGTGAGATCACATCTGGAGTATTGTGTAGTTTTGGTCCCCTTATTTAAGGAAAGATGTAGTGGCATTGGAGGCAATTCAGAGGAGGTTCACTAGATTGATTCCAGAGATGAGGGGTTTGTCATACGAAAAGAGATTGAACAGTTTAGGCCTATACTCTCTGGAATTTAGAATTACAAGGTGAGATCAAATTGAGCATTCAAGATGATAAAAGGTGTGGATAAAATAGATGTGAAACAGATGCTTCCTCTTGTGGGGCATTCTAGGAGAAAGTGAGGACCGCAAATCCTGGAGATCAGAGTCAAAAGTGTGGTGCTGGAAAAACACAACAGGTCAGGCAGCATCTAAGGAGCAGGAGAATGGACGTTTTGGAGATAAGCCCTTCATCAGTGGGCGGCACGGTGGCACAGTGGTTAGCACTGCTGCCTCACAGCGCCTGAGACCCGGGTTCAATTCCCGCCTCAGGCGACTGACTGTGTGGAGTTTGCACGTTCTCCCCGTGTCTGCGTGGGTTTCCTCCGGGTGCTCCGGTTTCCTCCCACACTCCAAAGATGTGCAGGTCAGGTGAATTGGCCATGCTAAATTGCCCATAGTGTTAGGTAAGGGGTAAATGTAGATGTAGGGGTATGGGTGGGTTACGCTTCGGCGGGGCGGTGTGGACTTGTTGGGCCGAAGGGCCTGTTTCCACACTGTAAGTAATCTAATCTAATCTAATCAGGAATGAAGGGCTTATGCCCGACTTGCTGCCTGATGCTATGCTTTTCTAGCACCACATTCTTAGACAAGAGGTATTAACCTTAGGATAAGGAGTAGCAAATTTAAAACAGATTGAGGAGTCAAGGAGAAACAACTACTCCCAAAGTTTATGAATCTGTGGAATTCACTACCCCAAAGTGCAGTGGATGCTGGGACAGTGAATAAATTTAAGGAGGAGTTAGACAGATGATTGATAATGGGTTGAAGGGATGTGGAGAGAAAGCAGGAAAATGGGGGTGAGAAGCAATAAACCATGATCGAATGGCTGAGCTGACTCAATAAGCTGTATGGCCTAATTCTGTTCCTATATCTTATGAACTAACGTGAATAAAGCAGACACATCCATCAGCAGAATTTCATTCACTCAATTACTGAACAATTCAAAAAGGAGCATGGAACTACCAGCATAAGCATGTTTCTCCACCACCCAAAAAGGAAAGCATGCAAAACATACCTTCTGAATACAAAGAAAGAAATAATACAGCAAGTCTGCTTCATACGGGGAACCATCGGAATACCTTGCTTCTTTGGTCATCAAACAAAGTCCATAATTGAGCTCTACTAATGTTGCACAAAGGGCATCTTCTCTAAATTTCATTGGCTGTCGTCCTAATATGTAAAAGGAACGTCTATTAAATTAACCAAAAATAACTTGAAATTTCATTAATCCATTCAACCACTGTCACGTTATCTCTAACATTTTTTCAGCCTATATTAAATGAAAATAGGGATTTTTTTAAAAAATCGTATAACGAACTCTAGACGAGGTGAACATTCAAAGTTTAATTTGTCAAAAATTTCAATGTTCAAGAAATTCAAGTTTTTTTAAATAAATATCACTAACAAATAATATGTGGATGCATTGTTTTAATTCTAATGCTTTTTAAGATGTGAACAAGAATACTAGTCATGGATAGAGAACTGGCTGGGCAGCAGGAGACAGTTTTAGTGAAAGGGCGTTTCTCTAAGTGGAGAAATGTGACCAGTGGTGTACCACAGGGATCTGTGTTTGGACCACTGTAGTTTGTGATATACATAAATGATCTGGAGGAAGGGAGAGGTGGTCTGATTAGCAAGTTTGCCGATGACAAGAGACTGGTGGAGTAGTAAGGGGGACTGTCAGAAAATACAGCAGAATATAGATAGGTTGGAGAGTTGAGCGGAGATATGGCAGAAGGAGTTCAATTGGGCAAATGCGAGGTGATGCATTTTGGAAGATCCAATTCAAGAGCGAACTTTATGGTAAATGGAAAACCCCTGGGGAAAACTGATGTACAGAGAGATCTAGGTGTTCAAGTTCATTGTACCCTGAAGGTGACGACGCAGGTAGATAGACTGGTGAAGGTAGCATATGGCATGCTTTCCTTCATCAGACAGGGCATTAGATACAAGAGTTGGCAGATTATGTTACAGTTGTATAGGACTCTGTTTCGGCCACATTTGGAATGCCATGTACAGTTCTGGTCGCCACATTACCAAAAGGATGTGGATGATTTGGAGAAGGTGCAGAGGAGGTTCACCAGGATGTTGCCTGGTATGGAAGGCGCTAGATATGGAGAGGTTGAGTAGATTAGGATTATTTTCATTAGAAATATGAAGGTTGAGGTCTACAAAATCATGAGGTATAGGCAGGGTGGATAACATTCTCATGAGTGTCTTGGTTTGGCTTGTCCTAGGATGGATGTGTTGTCCCAGTCAAAGTGATGTCCTTCCTCGTCTGTAACCCAAAGAAACCCAAACATATAAATAGAAAGCAGGAATTTTCAGTATTGCTTCGCCTGAGGCCCACTGAATATGTTACTTAGCAAGGTAATGAAATGTCTGGAACTGAACCTTGCAGCTCAGCGAGCAAACTTACATCCAGAAGATATGCATGGAAAGTTCTTTACACAGAGGGTGGTGGGTGCCTGGAACGCATTGCCAGAGGAGGTGGCAGAGGTAGGCATGACAGCATCATTTGAGATGAATGAATCTAGACAGATACACAAATGGGCAGGGAGCAGAGGGATACAGATCCTTAGAAAATAGGCGACAGGTTTAGATAGAGGATCTGGATCAGCGCAGGCTTGGACAGATGAAGGGCCTGTTCCTGCGCTGTAATTTTCTTTGTTCTTTGATTCCAATAATGACTTTGAGAAATTAGAGTCCAATGGTGCAAAGAAACAGCAAGAACCACCAAAACCTTGACACAGAAATTCAATTACACATTTTCCAATCAAGAAGATTTTGACTGTCAGCTTTATGATGAAAATATTGAGATAATGCACCAACAGGTTTTGATTCAAACTTCATAAGATTGCTGAAAATTCAGAACCATAGTTGCTATCCTGTAATTAGTCAAATCTGCTGGACCACTGTATTACAATTAATCAAACAAAATATTTGATTTAGAGTTAGTCTTAAACACAAAGTAACCTTGAGATGCACAGTCTAAACCTTAAAACCAGCCTTATTAAAACTTCAAGTCTGGTATTACTCAGTCGTTACACTGGCACACATTGTTAACATCACAGATCAATCAATTGTATACTTTACTCAACTGGCAGGTTAATAAAAACTGTTCCATTAAGTACTTCTATTACTGTAAACTAAAAAAATGACATGGCAAAGGATTGTTAACTATGAGCAGCTGCTAGATTAGACATCTTTTGTTTAAAAAGCGAAGTGTTTCAATATTATTATAGTATAAATCTTTGCTTCAAAAGATCAAGTTGTTTCATTTAGCACACAAATCTTCCTTTCCTCAGTTGGGTTTCATACAAGTGAAACAGTTTTATGACCTTACAATTTACTTTATGCTAATAAACTGGTGGGTTCTATCCTTATAATTCAACAAAAGCATTTGTTAAGAAGTTAAAAAGAACAGTATTCAAAATTGGCAAATTAAGCCATTTCTTACAAATTTTGGAACTTTTTTTGATTCTGTGTCACTATTGAGAAGAGAGATATCAGTTCTGGAAATCAAGTGGACAACTGTGCTAAATGTTAATAAATTTAGGTGGATAAACTTTTAGTGGATTTAAAGATGGAGAAATTTCCAGGCTGAGATGAGATGCAGCCTTGACTGCTGTGAAATGAAAGGGAGGAGAGTGCACAGGCCTTTCAAATCATCTCAGGAAATAAGAGGTGCCCGAGGATTGAAAGACAGCTAATGTGATACTGTTATTTAAGGAGGATAGTCAGGATAAACCAGAATAAGCCAATGAACCCAACAACCAGTGGTAGGGAAATCTGTAGACGAAAAAACAATTAGGATCAGAATCTCTCTCCACCTGGACAATCATGGGATCAATAGAGGATAGTTAGCATTGCTTTGTGGGGAGATCATTTTTAAAAAAACTCCTTTGATAAAGAAAAAGGAAGAGGTTACGAGGTGTGTGATGTGAGCAATGTAGTTGACGTAGTCTACATGAACTTCAGTAAGGCTTCTGAAAGGTGTCACATGGAACACTTAAAGAATATGATAGCCCCTGGGACCAAGGATAAATTTTTCAAATTGAATCCAAAATTTGGCTGATGACAGGAGGCAGAGGGTACAGGAGGAAAGTTGTCATTGCGAATGGTAGCCCATGCCCAGAAGAGAACTGCAGGATTGGGTGGAGGGTCCTTTGCAGTTTGCAAGTGTAACTGAATGATTTAGTCATGAATATAGGGGTTTTATCAGTAAGTTCACAGATGACAAATGATTGGTGATATGGTAAATAGAGGAAGAAAGCTTTAGACTACAGAAAGATCTGGGCAAGCTTGTCAGATGGGCAGAATAGAAACAGATGGTGTTTAAACCTGAAAAATGCGAAGTGATGCATTTTGGGAGGAATAACAAAGCAAGGGAGTACATGATGAATGGTAGCCCCCTGGGTAGTGTGAACACTGAGGTTCAGGGGGATCTTGGTGTATATGTACATTGATCCTTGAAGACAAGAAGGTGTTAATATTAAGAAGGCATATAGGATACTTGCCTTTGTTAGTCGTGTCATAAAATATAGATCGCAGAGGTAATGATGGGGCTGTATAGGATGTTGGTTTGGCCACCACAGCTGAATACGGTGTTCAGTTCAGGTTGTCACACCATAAGAGGGATGTACCTACACTGGAGAGGGAATGGACTATATTCACCAGGACATTGCCATGTCTGAAGGATTTTATCTATGAAGAGAAACTATATAGATGGAGTTGTTTTCCTTGGAGGAGAGAAGGCTGAGGTGGGACCTGACTGAGGTCTACACTCATATGTGGGACATAGATACAGGTCAGTCAAGTCAGAAAATAAACTATTCCCCTCAGTGAGGAGTCAATTACCTTAGTGAGGAGCATACATTTCAGAAGAGGTTTAAAAGGAGAAGATTTTTTATCCAGAGGGCCTGAAAGGTGGTAAAGGCAGGAACAATCACATTAAAGCAGCATTTACATGAACATTTGAAACATTGTAATATACAAGGCTATGGGTGAAAAGAGCCAGAAAATGCAGTTAGAGTAGATCGGTGCTTGATGACCAGCACAAACATGATTAACAAGAGGGCCTCTTTCATTGCACTACGATATAAAATAAATTCTTACTTCCTGGCAAAGGGGGTTTATTTTCAGCTTCCTTCATTATTTCTGCATTCTTAACTTGAGCCCAGTTCTGCCAGACACTAGCCCCTTCTTCTGGTTTTAGAGAATCAGGAAGCATTAAATCAGCCTGCGCCTCAATTTGCTGTTCCGTTGTATGTGTCTGAATTGCTTGAACCTATATATACACAAAGAAAATGCCAGTATATGGTGTAAAATTATTCCACAAAATGCATTTACTTCGGCACTTGGGAGATAAAAGATTGATTGTTTCTGAATGACAAATAATTTATATCAAAAGGCTTCCTCATGTTTAAACCACAGTATTAAGGAACATTTTTTTTAATGACAATTTTAAATCTAAGATCAGACTCAACAGACCAACAAAAAAGAATCAACTTTTGAACAGGTTATTTGTGCACATTATACAAATGGTCTGTTTCAAGCGGCAATTTATATAACAAATTATCCTCTTCAAATATTAATATCACACTGTTTTATCCCGATACTCTAATAAACTGTCATTCATTGTCACATTGTTCAGCATTTCCAAGTGCAACTTAGCACACAACTGAAGAAAATCTGTTGCAAATCCTACCAGTGACCTTCCTATCCCCACCTCCTCAGTTTACTGTGCTAAAGACAATGACTACTTTTTCAACTAATCATTACTCTTGTGTTGATTAAGAGCCAGTCTACACATGCAAGTTCAGAGAAGTAGTAGAGAGACAGAGAGAGAGAGAGAGAGAGAGAGAGAGAGACACACACACACACACACACACACACACACAGAGAGACTGAATATGTGGGAAGACCTACAGCTAATAAAAAAAGGAATCCAAACTTTTCATAAGGCAGATCAATAGCAAACAATTAGTAAAAGGTATGGGGCCAATTAGGAAGCAAAAAAAAGACTTTACACATGGAGGCAGAAAGCATGACTGAACTACTAAATGAGCACTTTGTAGCTGCCCAAGTCATAGTGAAAGAGATGTCATGTGGATCTGCTAAAAATTGATAAAGATGAGATATTTTAAAAACAGGTGTCTTAAAGCTGTCCAGATGGGCAGAGGGAAATAACTTTGAAATTCTGAAGGCATTGGCCATACTGTTCTTGTTTAAATACAGGAACAGCTGGCTTGACTTGCAAATTTTACACCCTAGTTCAAAAAATGGTTTAAGGAAAAACCCAGCAACCAAGGCCAATCAGCTCAACACTGACAATGGGAAAGCTTCTAGAGATGATAATAAGAGATAAAATCAACAGTTTTTTGGAGAAATGTGAATTAATGATAAGAAACCAACATGTTAAATGGTAAATAATGTTTAATAAACTTTCTTGAATTGAAAATTGGCAGCACAGATGCCAAACTGCCCAACTGACAACAGTGGCAGTGAATGGTTGCTTTTTGAATTTCAGCAAGATATACAGTGGAGTTTCTCAAAAGTTTGGTAATGGTACCCCGGCTTTCTTAATAGATTAAGGAATGAGCTGGATATGGTTCACAGGGCACAATTTCAAAATGTACAGATGTCAAAACTATGTGAAATGTGAAAAGAATGGTGATAAACTTCAAAAAGGACATACATGCATTGGAATGTGGACATAAAGCTGTCTAAATTTAATGCAGAGAATTATGTATCACTTCATTGTGGTAGGAAGAACAGACAATACAAAACTATAGCCAAACAAACATTCTAAAACAAAACATTCTCTCTCTCTCTCTCTCTCTCTCTCTCTACCTTGCTCTTTGATTTCTTCTCTGAACTTGCATGTGTAGACTGGCTCTGAATCAACACAAGAGTAATGATTAGTTGAAAAAGCAGTCATTGTCTTTAGCACAGTAAACTGAGGAGGTGGGGATGGGTAGGTCAACCAGTCAATAGGATTTGAAACATATCTGATTCATTTCAACAACAGATATTCTTCAGTTGTGTGTTAAGGAACAAAAGGATCAGAGGTTTAAATGCAAAAACCATTGAAGTTAGCAGGGCAGAGAGAAGAATTTTAAAAAGACAGTCAGAATTGTGAGCTTTATAAATACAGGTACAGACTGCAATGAAAAATGTGATGAACCATTACAAAACACCAGTTCAATCTTAAGTGAAGTGGCGTATAAATTCTGGATACTGTATCTTTGGAAGGATAAGAAAACTTCAAAAAAAAAGGGTGCTCGAATGATTTGAGAGATTTTGTTACAGAGAGGAGGGCCAAAATGTCCATGAGGAACAGAAAGTTGAGGAGAGATTTTGATAAAGCTGTTCAAGATCGTGAGAGGTCCAGATTGGAACGTTAGGGAGAAATTGTGCCCATTGATAGATCTGGGAAAGGATGATGTGACTTTGAACATGAGAAAGCCCAACTGAACTAGGTCCTGAGTGGTGAGGGATTAGAAGCTGTGGAGGGGGATGTATTTAGGTGTCTCCCTGGACATTGTTTTTTTAAAAATGTTCACTCATAGGATGTGGGTGTCGCTAGCATGGCCAGCATTTACTACCCTTCCAAATTGCCCTTGAGTAGGTGGTGGTGAACATCCTTGAACAGCTGCAGTCCACATACCGTAGACTGACCCACAATGCCTTTAAGGAGGGAATGACAGGCTTTTGACCCAGTGACAGTGGCAATATATTTTCAAGTCACGATGAAGAGTGGCCTGGAGAGGAACTTGTAGGTGGTGGTGCTCCCATGCGTCTACTACCAA